>NC_134404.1:317005667-317313584 GCF_038048845.1 Mixophyes fleayi
ACTACTACTACTACTGTTTCTACTCCTACTACTACTGTTTCTACTGCTACTACTACTACTGTTTCTACTGCTGCTACTACTACTGTTTCTACTACTCCTACTACTACTGTTTCTACTGCTGCTACTACTACTGTTTCTACTGATACTACTACTGTTTCTACTGCTGCTACTACTGTTTCTACTACATCTACTACTGTTTCTATTGCTACTACTGTTACTGTTTCTACTGTTACTATTGCTTTTGCTGCTGCTACCACTACTACTATTGTTTCTACTGCTACTACTACTGTTACTGATTCTACTGCTACTTCCACTGTTTCTACTGCTACTACTACTGTTACTGTTTCTACTGCTACTATTGCTTTTGCTGCTGCTACCTCTACTACTACTGTTTCTACTGCTACTACTACTATTACTGTTTCTACTGCTACTATTGCTTTTGCTGCTGCTACCTCTACTACTACTGTTTCTACTGCTGCTACCACTACTACTACTGTTTCTACTGCTACTATTGCATTTGCTGCTGCTACTACTACTGTTTCTACTGCTTCTACTACTGGTAATGTTTCTACTGCTACTTCTACTGTTTCTACTGCTACTACTACTACCATTGCTATTGCTGCTGCTACTACTACTGGTACTGATTCTACTGCTGCTACTACTACTACTGTTTCTATGGTTACTACTACTATTACTGTTTCTACTACTACTACTGCTACTGTTTCTACTGCTGCTACTATTACTACTACTACTACTACTACTAATAATAATAATAATAATAATAATATTAACAAGTATTATTAAAATTACTGGACCAAAGATGCACATCTTTTACAATTGTACCATATTTAATCTTGATTTATTGATCTCACAAACAGAAATAACGACAATCTTGATTCATAAATCATTCATTGCTTCCAGCTGTGCAGACTTTACAGGGATGGCCCTAATTTTTGAAGATATCATAACATTTAATAAAGATCAGTTGCAGGTTTCACTTATTTTGTTCCCTACACTTATTGTAACTCTCAGTTATCTCATTTGACTTTGTAAATGCAGCATACTGATGGTATATGAATAGATCACCCAACGGCAAGGGGTCCTTTCCCTTTAAAATAAAAAGTGCAAACCTCTGTGCAAACCTCAGTATTTGCAGGTGACCAACTTATGTGCTCCTTATATAATAATAATAATAATAATAATAATAATAATAATCACAATTTCCTCCTTTCATAACAAACATAAAATGTATTATTGTAGTTTAAATTATTTTAAGAGCCAGGCAAACACCTTTAGTTGAAGTTGAAAACCGTTAGTTAAACTTAGCTCATTTGTTTACATGATATTTAAAGCATGCTCCTTTATTTAAACAAACAGGTGGGTAAAAAACATAGAGTAGACCAATGATTATTTGCAATCATATACATACATCATTTAGAAAGTTTTAAAAATACCTAATAAGTTGTATCTACATACAAACATTGTAAAATGATATCAAGATGAATGGATGGGAAGCAGGGGAGGGCTGGCAAAGTTTAGCCCGGGGGGCAAGACTTGACTCAGCAGCCTATTAGGGACATTTTAAAGGAAAAAAAAGTGCAGGTAGCTCAGTGACCCAGCTCAAGGTAGCCCACTATGGGAGCGTTCCGGGGGGCTAATTCCCCCCTGCCCCCCAAGCCAGCCAGCCCCTCATGGGAAGAGAAGGTAGCTGCTGATTTAAAAGGCTTTAAGTAGGCTCCTTGATAACGTTTAAGAAACAGCGTGCATGTTGGTACAAATTAATGATGTGATAGGTGGGCACGAAGAGCACCCAAAAAGGTACCCAGCTGACAGGCCGGGTAGTGCACAATGAGAATACTGCACTGTGTGCTTAGACTATGTGACTGCTATTATAGCTGGTATGAAAAAATCCATATAGCAATATGGGTTGGAAAGCGTTTAATAGCTAAGTGCTGCATGCACTTTATTTTTATAGGCAAAATAAAGGCTTTTCTCATCATCTCCATCATCTTTCGCTACCTTTTCCATTCCTCAAGCAATTTCCATATGATGATGGAAAGTTTGTGTCAATATATGTACATGTAGTTTTGCTTATATACAGCATGTGGATGGTAACAGCATCAAACAAAATAAGGGTTTTTTATCATCACGTCAAGAATGAAGTGAACAACGTTTTATATTCAAAATCTCAAAAGTGATGTGCAATCATTTTTCCACTCGTTATTCATTTTTTTTTCCCTACATCCCTATGGTTGAAAAACAGCATTGAAATGTTTTGCTGCAGCACCAAAGGGTGAACTGTTTAGCAGAGTGGAGCAACATTATTTCAAGCAAAGAAAAAAATAAAAATAAAATAGCAGCATCTTGCCTATGCGCCAAGTTACAGTTTAGTGAATAGGTAAGGAAACAAAGACATATTAGTTTACACTAATTTACTCTACTACTTCAACAGTAGTATGCAAATCATGGCATTATCAATTCAGGAATATGAATTAAAACAAGCTCTTGATTGACTTTGTTCTTGATAAGTATATTTGCAGTAGTTAAGTAGGAAATACAGCACTGCATGCTATAGTTAAGTATCACACGCTCACTTTAAACAGCAATAAAAAACAGCACCACCTTGTGGCTGTGAGGTGTTACTGCTCTGTTTGGAAAAAAAACGTTTTGCCGTTTCATCACTATTTTTCCATATATTACATTTCGGCAAAGGGCATACCTGCTTTTAAATAGTGAAACCTGCAAACATATTTATTTTTTTAATGTTTCTTTTTAGAGATGGAGACAATGTTTATTGGGGGGGGGGGGGGGAGATGTGCATTGGTTGAAACGACACTTGACAAATCAGTTTTTATTTTTTTTTCTTGATATGACATCAGTACCAGCCATGGTAAAAGGTCATGCAATGTCATTGACTTTCATGTGGATGGCTTGATATAGTTCTGCAATCCTAAAGCACCCATCTGCTGTCATTTCCCTGAGCATCTGTTTCTGTTATTTAGAGTATCTACATACCTTGCCAAAAGCATTCAAAGAAAGTATGTGCAAGTTAAAGCAGCGCCATGGCGAGAATATTACTGTTTTACAGTAAAATAACTCTGAGGCAAAAATACACAAATTGAAATGCCACTTCCTGGCTCTGCAGAAACGTCCTAAGCTTCCCTAGGCTGTGGGTTACTGCTGGCACTGCTCTTTTGTCACAGAACAGATTTTCTTTATCTCAGAAATGCCATTATTTATTACTACATGTGCCTATGGTGTTTTGTTTGCTAGACCTCTTCCAGACGGACGACCTCCCCTTTGTTTTCCCTGTTATAACTAGCCGCGCATAACGTTCTAGAATGTGACCTGACACAGATGTGAAAACAGATGAATTGTTTTTCAGCCTGGAGAATACTTTCCAAGCTATTAGGTGCATTCAGGACACATTAAATATATGCTATTAATAAGAAGGGCTAATTTAAACTTTTTTTTATTTTTATTGTTCAACAAAAAGTACAGAGTTAGTCATTGAGCACAGAAAGCCCAATTTCTAAACTTAGTTGTATTTATTAACCAGCCTAGGGGGATTCCAGGGTTGGGCTTATAGTATTAGTACCTACGAGTACACAATGTTTCTTGCCATAAACCAAACCCTACTAGTTCAACTAGCCACGCCCATTTTAAGCATTCATGTTCCTCCATTGACCAGTCACAGAGTCACAATTTACACAGATCTCAAATAATAAGTCTTGTCTAGTGTATTACACACAGTCCAGTCAATTTTTTTAAAAAAAATATTCACCTCTGTTATAGCCGCGATAGTTGCATCATCTATGTTGTGATGAACGTAAGCAAAATTTGACAAACCCAGTTCTGAAGCTCTGGTGCCCAGACCTACTATACCTTATATTAAATATAGTTTTATAGTCGAAAACTTGTAGAAAACGTATGGATTGTCAATGCATACTGCTGCAAAATAATAATCCTGGAGAGGTGTATAGTGCTGCCATCAACATCAAGTTTAACTGTCCAATGCAAAAAGCTCTACCTGCTTAATATTCAGAATATAAGGACAGAAAATGACCATTGGCTGGTAGTTGTGGTGAGAAAAACTTCAAGTTGCAAAAACAGGAGATGTTAGCTTGACATCACACCTCTTTGGCCATATAATTAGCTCTGAAAATCATCATCATCAGTTATTTATATAGCGCCACTAAGTCTGCAGCGCTGTTCAGAGAACTCATTCACATCAGTCCCTGCCCTATTGGAGCTTACAGTCTAACTTCCATAACATACACAGACACAGAGAGACTAGGGTCAATTTTGATATCATCCAATTAACAAATCAGTATGTTTTTGGAATGTGGGAGGAAACCAGAGCACCCGGAGGAAACCCACGCAAACACGGGGAGAACATACAAACTCGACACAGATAAGGCCATGGTTGGTAATTGAACTCATGACGCCAGTGCTGTGAGGCAGAAGTGCTAACCACTAGGAAAATGGTACAATTCTTAATGTAGAGCAGTCACCTTTCTTTGATATTAGTTTATCTGCAAAAAAAAAGCTCTTTAGAACATTTATTAGGGTTTTGATAAAGTTGCTTTACAATGTCCCGTTTGCTGCATGTAAATTATATATAAAATAATATATGAGTTATTATAGATTTATCATGAGAAAATCTGTATTCACTGAAACACAAATGGTCCAAGACACAACAATGTATTGTAAAATTCCTAAGCTAATTCTTCCATAGTCCTTTAAATGTAGTTAAATCGTTGTAATAATGGGATAATAATAAATATAGCAAATTGTGTATTTGTCACTTTCTTCAGCCTTATTCATTCCTAAATACCAAATGCCGTTGGGAGGTAAACTAATGGGAATTTGGACTAAAAGCTGGACACAATGTTTTCATTATTCCTTTGTTCCTATCTGTAATGAAGGTATTATTTGTGACAAACTGTGTGAAAGCTATCTACCAATGTGAAATGAAGATTGCACAGCTTGTTAGCTACCTACGGTCCCAAACCACAGTCCACACTCCCTATCAATTCCTCAATGATTGTTTCTGATACTAAGGACTTTGCAGTCTTAGCAACATTTGAAGAGAAGATGAAAATCCCAAAAGGGAATTATTGTCCTCAGCTTTTTAGAAAATTCAATGAATGAAATTCAGATTTGGGCTGAATTCCTAGTGGAATAGCCACCATCAGTATGGTTGATAAATGAAATGCTTGAATGCTTAAAATCCTCAAAAGACATTGGAACCATTAGCTTTTCATACCTAGACATTTATTACAACAAAAGTTATTTTTCATTGTTGTGCCTAGACTAGATATCTAAAACTGTCTTCATATGACATTCTAATACTTCATATACATCTTAGATTTTAAACGAGGACGACAGGTAAATTAAAAATAAATGTTCCTCTGCCTCCTCCATGAGGGTCCGATGCTGTAGTAGTTACAATGGCTCATGCATCTTTCAAAAGTTATTGAAGAAATAGTACAATTGTTGGATTTCTCCAGTGCAGTACCTTTATTATCCACTGGGGCATAAATGTTATTTTAATTTATAGCTAGAATTCCTAGCTCTAAATGGCAGTTAGCATAATGACTCTTATTAGTCCATACTATATTATGTTTTAATATTAACAATGTAAAAAATATTGTGACATGATGCAGTGTGTAACAGATAGAAGGCAATAATGCATATTATCAATGTAGGGTCGTACAGAGCTTCTAATCAACCAGGGTTCCCAGCTGGAACTTACTGACACACTCTTGGGCAGGGGTGGGCAAACCTGTCCTCAAGGGCCATATCCAGTTCATGTTTTTAGGATTTCTTTAATCATGTACAGCTGAGTTAATCTATTTGGCTGGGTCAGTAATTATCCCACCTGTTTCTACAGACAGAAATCCTAAAAACATGAACTGGATATGGCCCTTGAGGACAGGTTTGCCCACCCCTGCTCTTGGGGGTATGTTTGCTAAACTGCAGGTCTGAAAAAGTGGAGATGTTGTCTATAGCAACCAATCAGATTCTAGCTGTCATTTATTTAGTACATTCTATAAAATGACAGCTAGAATCTGATTGGTTGCTATAGGCAACATCTCCACTTTTTCAAACCCGCAGTTTAGTAAATATACCCCTTGGTCTATAGCTACCGAATGTTGAATCCAACAGTTTTCAATAGAAAATAAGGCTTTTATCTCCAAAGTTAACATAAGCACTTGTGCACAGATACAGAGGAACATCATGTTGACTGCACTATGTAGCCCAGGGCTCTGGGCAAGTAGTGAAGTTCTTGGAAGAAATAAGCCACTGTAGTTGTAAAAATGTCCTTTTCCTCCCTTCTGTCAACCCCTTTTTTCCCACCCAAATGGAGAGTAGCTCAGTAATACCACTAGATATGCACAGTGGTACATGGAGCAGCAAATACATAATAAGTATCATTTTTAGTTCAGTTATACACAGGCTTTTGTTGACTCTTTTCCCCTGATATTTATGGCTTTTATTTATCAACAAAGTAATATGCAGGTATCTGGGGTTTTTTTGTTTGTTTTTGACAGATACTATATTGTTATTTTAACTTTAAATAAAATAAATAATAATTAGCGTTTTCCAGACTTGCAAAAAAAAAAAAAAGATCTATTGTGTATTTTTATGTCCATCAAAGGTTGTCAGTCTCTGAACCCTCTGATTTTTTTCAATAGTATTTTAGCAGGGAGAGAGTAATAAGCTTTGACATGAAAGAAGTGCACTTTTAGAGAATGCACACAGCAAATCCTCCTTCCTGACCTTCCAATAATAAGGGATGATAAAGTTGATGGACTGCGTTTGTCAGTCCAACAAAAAGATTCAATTCAACAGTTTGACCTCTTTTGCCTTCTATAGCATCCCCTCAGCACTCTGTGTTATTAGTTTACTATGAAGGGAACTGTCTGAAAGTAAGTGGAAAACTGAAAGAGTAACAATGGTATCTTCAGTCTGAACATATGTATTATGGTGATGCCTTTGTCTTTAGATGGCACAATAAGGCAAGTGTACAGTAAGACGTATAGAGACTGGATGCAATGGCAAAAGATAACAGTCATCCATGCAGGATAGACATGTACTCATCTAATAAATGGCACATTTTATAGTACATTATTATTATTATTATTATTATTATTATTATTATTATTATCCTTTATTTCTATAACAGCAACATATTATGCAGCACTTTACCGGAAATATTTTAATAATTCACACCAGTCAATGCCCCAGTGGAGCTTGCAGTCTACATTTTTCTATAACACACTCAGACAAACATACACACACACTAAGGTCAATTTTGTCCCACACCAATCTATTAATATGTTTTAGACTGTGGGAGAGAACTCACTTGAACATGGGGAGTATGGAAACCATGGGCACAGTGCTAGAAGGCAGCTCTGTTACTCACTCTGTGATCGTGCCACCCGTGACTTTCTTCTGTTAGACGGCAGTGACTACAGCGTCAGATTTCAAGGGTAATTTGCAAAATATGCAGATATTTAGCAAATCTCTTTGTTATTTACCAATCACATCGACGTAACTGCTGTGTGCACTTATAGGTGTGCAAATTGTGGTTCCCGGCATGCTGGCCAAAGTAAAAATGTCACTTGTATGGCGGCTGCTTCACCACTGATGAAATGGTACAGCTGTTATGTGTATACGACGGAGAGGGAGGGTGTCCTTTATCAGCCTGCCTTGCAGTCTGCACTGACCCCTCTGGGTGGTAGACACTTGTTATTTAGTGGGCACTACTTTGGTGGTTTTCCACTTTCTTCCTTATCTGAGTATCTTTTATTCTCGCATGCTGCATTGTTAACAAGTTACTGTCTTTCTTGTGGATATGATTAGGAGCAGAACTGGGCACATCTTGAGATGTAGCCGACTGAGTAAAGGCTGATAAATATGCTATTTTTGCATTTGTCTTCTATTTAGCTTTTTTTTTGTACTTTGCCACATAAATTGCATCTGAATGGTGAAAAAGGCATAGGCCAAATCCCAAACTCCATCACCTAAACCAGAGTTTCCCAAACCCAGTCTACAGATACCCATAACAGTGCATGTTTCCCACATCTCCTTGCTGGAGCACAGGTGTATTCATTGCTGACTGACACATTATAATTAGGACCACCTGTGGATCTGTTACAATGTGTCAGTCAGTAATGAACACACCTGTGCTCCAGCAAGGAGATATGGAAAACCTGCACTGTTAGGGGTCCCGGAGGACTGGGTTTGGGAAATACTGACCTAGATGATAATTAAAAATAAAGTCCTTTTAGAAGGATAGAAAAAGCTCCCCAAGTATGCAATCTATATAATGTGAACCTAAATTAAATATAATGTGAACCCAATTTAAATATATTGTCCTGTGTACGAAATACTGTAACACGTACAAAATGCTGGCATTTTTCACTCGGTTTTTATTGCTTCAAACTCTGCAGCGGACAAGAGAATGAACTGTTTATAATTCCATCAAAGTAGGCAATGTCACAAACACAATTCATGACAAAACTTTGACCTGTGTTTTATTTTCACCTCGTTGCATTCCCATAGCCGAGATGATTTCTGCTTGACAACAAATAGATGTCTTCAATTAAGCTCTATGCACATCATCTGTTCACGTTTCTATCACTAGTGACAGGCATGTATATTGCCAAATATCTAGCACCTAAAACTTTTGTAGAGACGAATATCACAGCAGATATTTTATATGGAAGATGATAGCATACAGATAGTTTAATTTGTACATTGTATTGCCTCCTCGCATTTAGCGTAGTACATTCATTTGATGGGTAATGTAATACAACGCAAGATCCCTTTGAAAGATATAGTTTATTAGGATTAATTTTTGCAAGTAAATCCATGTTAATCCAGAGAGACAGATGCCTTGAAACACTATCTGAAGCTGCTCTTTCACTGAGGGACTCTCTAATACCTTTCCACGCTTTATCTTTATAAAACTAATAAAAGCTTTTGCTAGGATTCTTATGTTTGATATTCCAGACAAATGTGACTCCTCAGAAATAACTACACCTAAGTGCTTAATAAACAAAAACCAGGCCAGTACTGGTAGCTACATGTTTTAGAGTACTATAGTTTTTAAAAGACTAAAACATTTCCCTTCAGAGCAGAAAATGCGTATGAGGAAAGTGTGAATTTAAGGTATGTTTATTTGGCTTTTACAACCTCTGTAAAAAAAAAAGGTTTAAACTTGGAAATATGTTGACACAAGAGTCTCCACCTAGATACAGTGGGATAATAGCCTTTTTCAGTGTGGGGGTAATAAGTCAACTTGAAAAAAAAATAGCCCCAATAATTTATAATACAGCTCCATATGCATACAGGGGCTACATATGAAACTATTGGAATCCACATATTATTATATCCTTGTAGTTGTAAAATCATAGTCTGGGAGGACTCCCGGATTCTTGGGAGTCCTGGGAGAGCAGGCCAACCTCCGGATTACTGTCCACTTCTTTAGTTCAGTGGCGGAGGCGGGGCTTAGAACGCTATTTGCGCATAATCATGGCCCTGCCCCCTGCTTTAATAGGCTTAGAAATGTGATGTCAATTTAGGGGGGTGGAGCCACAATAACGCGAATCGCCGAGCCCTGCCACCACGCCCCACCTTCCCACGAGTTGGCAACTATGTGTAAAATAATATTGCTCTTGTAATGTTGTTTTTTTTAACATAAATCACAGTGGCAGGCTAGCTTTGTCCCTTCAGACTGCTGTTGATGATAATTCTGCACGGTTTGCAAAGTGTTATGTGTATAGCATGGTAACCAGAGTCACATGGTACATTGTATAGTGAGCAAAGAGACTTTGAAACACCTCTCTGAGCTCAGTGCGCTCATGTACTGTAAAATCCTAACCCTACTCCTCCCCCTTTTGCCTATAGCAACCAATCAGATTCTAGCTGCCATTTTGTAGAATGTACTAAATAAATGACAGCTAGAATCTGATTGGTTGCTATAGGCAACATCTCCACTTTTTCAAACCCGCAGTTTAGTAAATATACCCCTAGGTGTCGAGTGCAGATTTATTATGTTTGCACAGGACAAGAGGGGCTCTTCGCAGTGAAAGGGTTAAAAATTATTGTTATTAATTACAGTATACAGAGCAGTACTCAGCTCAATACATCCAGTGCGCTAAACATGATTCTATCACTACTGCAAACTGACTCCTCCAGTAGGTCAACTGGGGCACAATTACTGCCCTACGGATATCTATTGTATCATACTAATGGGGGTTACTGGCGTAATAATGATACAAGACATAGAAAATAACACAGGGTTTGTGGATGTTCATTATATCTCTACCTGTCAGGATCCTCAACATTATCTCTTAATGATATGACATAAAACATTGTCTTCAATGTCTTCTCTTTAATGTAGATATATTTCTTGCAGTAGAATTGCTTTCAAGTTTCTTACAGTTACTATAATAGTTAACAATTTTATTGGCCTATAAGCAAAATGATAATAATAAATAGCTAATAACATTGGTGAAAAACAGGACTTCCACAATTATTTTATACTGACACACACACAGACACAGACAGACAGACAGATACACACACACACACACACACACACACACACACACACACACACACTCTTTCTCTATGCTTCATATAAGAATTTGCCATGCTTTCAATTCTCCAGTGTAGTGTTTGCATTTGTAAATGACAAATGTCTGTAAATACAGTTTATTGATAATTGCACATTTTATGAATACAGCAGCACTATTATTTCTTTAGAGATTAATACTCTATGTTCTGTCCATTATGGATTGAAATATGGAGAGACTATTGCCATTTTGTACATATTCTAATTATTATTGCTCTTTAGGTGGTGATGTACCGTACAGTGAATCACTCCCGTTGTAACACATTAAAATGAAACAAGACCACTCTTTGGCTGTCCTCTGCTTTATCTGACAAGGGAAGAGCACTTCTCCTTCAATATATTGGTATGGTAGCTCTGCAGTGCTTAAGAATGCTTTAGCTGGGAAAGTACAGTGCTCAGTCGCCACTGTGTGAACCCAAGACTTACTTGTAATGCATTCTATTTCTGCACTCAGAATGTACAGTGTGTGCACACTCTAGTAGTTATTAACACTGCTGAAAATATATAATCACACAAAAGCAACAAAAAAAAATAGTTTAAGACTTTAAAAAATGTCAAAGAAGATTGCTGATACATTTAAAATAAGAAACATCCTTATAAAGACATTATCACATATCCTTATCCTTGGACCTGACGCTCTCCAGACCTGCTTAGGCACGATCTGTGACTCTGCTATTCTTTTATCGTCAGCTGGTGCCAGGTTCACAAGTGCTGTGTTTGAGAAACAGGCTTTCGTTACTACATGTTTGTATTCAGTGTTGCTTGCCTGATCTCCCATTCGTGATCTGGCCTGTTTCCTGATCATCCCCGTATGATTGAGATCCTAACTTTCAGCTTGTTTTTTTTGGGACTCTGAACCTTAGCTGCCCATGATGACATTGGCCAGTCTTTGAATTCATTTTGTGTTTTATTCCTTGCTCCCTGGTTCTTCCTGTTTCATAAGCTGCCCAGCAATATGAACCTGGTGGTTGCAACCTGTGGGCATATTCAAATTAAATCTATGACCTCCTTACAGGGGTGCCTTGTGAAGATCAGGCATTCACCGTGGGGCAGCACGGTGGCTTAGTGGTTAGCACTTCTGCCTCACAGCACTGGGGTCATGAGTTTGAGTCCTGACCATGACCTTATCTGTGAGGAGTTTGTATGTTCTCCCCGTGTTTGCATGGGTTTCCTCCGGGTGCTCCAGTTTCCTCCCACACTCCAAAAAAACATACTAGTAGGTTAATTGGCTGCTATCAAAATTGACCCTAGTTTCTGTCTGTGTGTATGTATATGTTAGGGAATTTAGACTGTAAGCTCCAATGGGGCAGGGACTGATGTAAATGAGGTCTCTGTACAGCGCTGCGGAATTAGTGGCACTATATAAATAAATGGTGATGATGATGATTCATTAGACTTTCTTCTTTCTGTAAGCCACTGTCAACCACTGGCTTACAGACATTTTATTCCATATTGGAAGAGTACTGAAATTAATTCTAAAAACACAAACTATTGAAGGCATTTAGGTGGCATTTATGTTGTTACATGTAGGACAGATTTGATTGTAAAAATAACGCCCATGCCACAAAAATATCCAATTGTCTATATAGCAATCTATGAAATATGACAAATATATTATATGCTTCAATGTGGCTTAGCTAGTTGAAAATCAGCTTGACTGTCAATGTTCTTTAGATCACTAACAGCAGTACTTAAAATAATTATAAAAATAATTATATTTAGTTATACATTTTAAACATGTAGTCACATTGCCTGCTTCCCAACACATCCGTTCTATGCCCTATGTCTATGATTGGCTTGTCTTCTTGATAATCTGTGTATGATCCAATTTCCCTACTCACATTGCAACCAATCTAATGAATTTATTACAGTCGATTTGCTGGACTGTGATAAACTGTAGTACAACAAGAAAGAATATTAGATCAATCCAATTTAACTAGAAAAGGGAGCAAATAAAGGGACACCTTACACGCACTTTTTTTAATCTGCTTATATCTCCTGACACGGCAAAGAAATTGTAGCCAAAATGGGATTTTTTTTTATTTTTTTTTAAGTGAAATTGCAAGAAAGTAAACAAAAAGCAAATGTGTGTATTTTTTTCTAAACACCACCAAGAAATACTTTGGTTCTTGCCTTGGTATGAATTCACCAGTCCTAAAACAGCAAAAAGCTGTATTCTACACATTAGTTTTTCATAATATCTGCATTGGAAACTGATAATGCATTTTTGCTTGCGAGTTTGAATGAAATACATAAAATGTGTAGAAATAATATGGTAAGCCCAACAAGACATATCATTTTAAAACCTTAGAGACCCCTGAGTTTACTGAAACCAGAATAGGGGTATCTGTGCATTATAACCTCCCACATCTGGACATCTTAACACTTTCTGTATGTAGGGTGCTATTGCCCGTGATCATCAGTCATTAAGAACTAAAGGGTCACATAATTTGAAAGAGGGGACTAGCCTCTTCCAAATGGAGGCAGGGCCGTAACTAGGGCTGTGCAACAGGGGCAACCGCCCAAGGCACAGCTCTGAAGGGGGGCGCAATTTAGGAATATTTTAGGTTCATTTGGTTAAAATTGAGGGCTAGGGGCATTTGTCTTTCTCGCCCAAGGCACTAGAATTCTAAGTAACAGCTCTGAATGGAGGGCCCATATAGTGTCTAAGAGCCGGGCTGGGGAAGATCTGGGCATTACCACACATCGGAATCCCTGGACTGCTTAGTGTTTTCTGTAGTGTAGAGTGTTATTGTCTGATGATCACAAGTAATTACCAGACAATAACTACTATGGGGGCACATCATTTGAAAGAGAGGACTCCCCTCTTTCAAACTCCCTGAGACTAATGGTGGCAGGATGGGGGGACATTTTTTTGGGGGGGAAACTTTTAGGGTCCATCTCCTGCACTACAGATTATTTTATGTAGCGTGGTGGCTGATTGCCAGCACATTCAGTGGTGTGATTGTGCACCAACGCAATGACATCATTAATCCCTGCCTCATCTCCCAGATGCCAATAGCAGGAAATACCTCCGTGGGATGGGTAAGTATGATTTAACTACTTTGAAAGTCATCAGTGCTACAAATGAGTGGGACTTGTTCATAACACTATACTATATGTGGAGGATGAGTCCTACTCATCATCAGCACTGAAGGGGTTAAGAAAATATTTATGTATAGATACTAGTTGCATAATTTGCAAAAGTACGGAAGCAGTAAGCCATCCAAAACTTTCAGATGCCTCTATAGAAGGGTTTCCCAAACCCAGTCCTCAGGGCTCCCTAATAGTGCAGGTTTTCCGGATCACATGTGACATAATTAGGACCACCTGTGGATCTGTTACAATGTGTCAGTCAGTAATGAATACACCTGTGCTCCAGCAAGGAGATATGGAAAACCTGCACTGTTAGGGAGCCCTGAGGACTAGGTTTGGGAAACCCTGCTCTATAGAATAGTCCTAACTCAAAAATACTTCTAACATTCAGATGCAGATTTCAAAATGAAGATGAAAACTCATCACACTTCTTATTAGTAATCCAGTTTGTTCTGTTCCCAAAGTTCAGTCCTAGAATATATATGACCTTCCCGCAATTAACTAGGTAGATAGTAATAACCTTGAACAGGTATTTGACCTTTTTTAAAAAGCTTAGTTTTGATGTTTGGCAGAAACCTCAAAAGAATAAACAATCTTTAAAATTGTATAGTTACAAGAATGCGCTTTCAAATAAGGCGTACGCGTGTTTTTACTGTTAGTGACCTTTTAAAGTAGGATCTTAATTAAGCCATGCTAGCGAGTTATATTTTGTGCTCAATTGTAAGATGTGCAGTTCCACATTGTGATTGACAGCACCAAGGCTGCAACCTTCCTATGTGAAGAGCATGTTGGACCAAGTATTTCAGAAGCATTTAAAAAATTTTCTCTGTTCAATATTATAATTAAAAGAGAATAAACTATAAAGTGTGTAAGAACAGCAATGCCCTCTACGACTGACGTTACCTGCTTGGTCTTTTAAGTTCTGCAACGGACTTTCCCGAGTAATAGCTTGACTGTGCCTAATGATTGCTGAAATCAGTAGACACAAGCGGATATTTCATAATCTGCACCAATTTTACATTTGACTTTAAGAAGCCTATGTGAGAGCAATCATTCTGGAAACCGAGCATAATGTAAAGCACTTTTAACAAAATACTGTAGTTATGCAGATGGCAAATTTTATTTATTGATCGGAGAAATAAAAAAAAAAGTCATATTTGATCTTTTAATTTCAAAATTAGCATTGCAAAGCGGTCGCGGGTTGTTTTGTGTTGAAGGTAAAGATGATTTATGGGTACAAACCCTAGCATTTTGGAAAGTGATTGAAGAGATGAATTAGACAGTTGTATTACCCAAGTGCCCTTGAATGGATGCAGTAATGTGCATTTCTCTGTTTTTTTAGTAAGATTTATTTGAATTGCTTTGTTTTGTTTCATGCATTTATCTTTGCTAATGTTTATCAAAATCACCTTTATATTCTCCGCTGAAACAATTAAGGATTCCAGCTGGGGTTTCGAGAAACAGCACATATACCTGTAATGAGAACTTAATTAGGATGAAACTCACTCAAGTTAGATCAATACCTAAATACAATTGAAATAACTTTTGTCAATCCTTTGTCCATGCTGAGTTACAATTTTACTTTTTTTTTATTATTTATTATCTCTTATAACTTGCAAATGCAATTGTACCATGTGATTTTTTGAATCTTGTGGATCAGAATCATTTTTCTTCCAAAGAATTAATTAGTTTTGTCATTACTTCGTTACATGGATGCATTGGTAATAGCATCCAAAAGACGGTATTCTGATTCATAGCCTATTTTTTAAATGACTAACCTGGATTAAGAGGTTGGATGTATCCTGTTAAATTAAATATGTTACATATGAACATGTTTAACTAGATAATAACAAATACGAAAAACCGCTGCTTTATTTCGTGTAAAGCCATTATATGATGCTTAAATATGTCTTTTTGGGTCTGTCTATAACGTAATTTAATAACCTAGTTCAAGTGCAGAATTCTAATTTTCAATTAACATAAGAATAATTTTGTTTGCTAAAATAAAATAAATGAATGAATGAAACATGATATGTTAAAAAAATCCAAATTTCAAAAAGTCATGTGGCAACTGTATAGCTCAAGCTTTAAGTATTAACTTTTAACCTTTGACCTTACAGATTTTAACCAATGAAATGTCTCTTTAAACTTTAAAGGAAACAATGATAACGAACGCCTGGCGATTGCTAGACAGCGAATTCCATATCGACTTGGTCGAGTAGTTGATGATTGGCTACTCGACAAAGGTAAAAAAAACATTGATTAAAACTTCAAATAAAAATAATTTGAACATAACCAAGTAGTATTTCATTGTAACTCTAATAAACCTTAAAAAATAAATTTTCAGTAAAACTAAATTAAAAACATTTAAACAGTAAAATCTAGATAGTAAGATTTTTGCATACAATGTATAATAATTTTCTTACCTGTCTAGAAAATTAGATGGTTAATAATCGCACCCTGTTAACTTACGGTTAAAGGGACTGTAAATATAATCCACTAACTCAATCTATGAAGGCACTCATAGATAACTATAACCAAATATTCTAAATTATTCATAGACTATTTTTCCTGTTCCCGCATCTAAATTATTAACTAAAATATGTGCAGTTTTCATACCTTTTATATGATCATGAAAAAAATATATTGGTTTAAACTACAGGTATTCTAAATAGTGGGCAATATGAATTGCCAATCAAAGTGAAGTCCCTTTAACATTTGCATCCTTTCAAGGAATTGTTTTGAACAAACCTTAATTAAAACAGAGCTTAAAATTGTGTGCATGCTAATCATATGCAGAGACGGATCTGCTTAAAAATGTATCTGTGATTTTATAATACTGGCAATGTTTTAAGGATTTTTGTGTAATGAAATTGTGCCATGATTTCACCATTGGTATGTGTATCATTACTGAAGTTAATTTTGCATCAGAAAAATTCTATATTAATTGTTAGTCTTGCTAAATGCCAATCAGAGCTATTTTATACTATGGCTGTATAATGATGCCTTTCTTTACTGAACTGGCGGTGAAGCAAACAAAAATTGGATATTATAGTGGTAAATGTTCAAAATGAAATGCTAATTTCCTTTCATGACTAAATATGTTGTGCTATTGTTTGCTTCGTTTTTTTGTCCTATAATTGATTTATTAAGGAGGCCTACAAGTATTTTGGTCAACTATTTATATGAGGCTCATAATTAAATACAATTTATATAATGGTGTTGTAATTATTATTATTATTATTAATAATAATAATAATAATAATATTATTAAAAATAACAAATACACAAATTTAAATAAAATAAATATAAATACAAAAAAAAAATTGGTATTCATTTTTTTATATCAAGTAATAAATATAAACCTTTGATTGGCCTTTCAGCATGAAAATTCATTTGAGTAACTATAATTTTTATTGTTAGACATACATATCACAGTCACCTCATTAAAAGCAATGAATTATGAGCCAAATGTGATCCTTATAATTTATTGCAGTCATCATTCATGTCATAACAATTTGTTACTCATCCTTTCCAGAATATACAGTTCACAGTCAACATTTTTGCATGTATGTAATATTATTTTTGCAGGACGGCAGCTAACAATCTTCAATAGCCAGGCAACCATTAAAATCGGTGGGAAGGATCGGGGACATCCGTTTCAAGGCCAGCTTAGTGGCCTCTACTATAATGGCTTAAAAGTTCTGAACATGGCAGCTGAAAGTGATGCCAACATCGTGATTGAGGGAAATGTGAGGCTTGTCGGTGATGTGCCTTCATCTATGACTACGGAGTCAACCGCCACAGCCATGCAGTCAGAGATGTCCACCTCTATCATGGAGACCACTACCACCTTGGCCACGAGTACTAGAAGAACAAAGACGACTACAAAGGAACCAGTTGGTCAGGTTAGTAGACCTATTTTGTGATTCTTTATTTGTGGGGGTTTTTTTTATTACACAGCAAACACCAACAACATAATTCTCAAGAGTGAATAACAATTAGATATTGTGATAACAACAATAAACATAAAACATTCTGGTGGTCTACCAAAACAGCTTTGACTCATCTTTGTGGCATTGAGTTAAACATTCCTAATTCGACGACCACAATTATTTTTGCTGCTTTAGTGTATCATTCTTGAAGTAGTACACATAGCAATCCATCATCATCATCATCATCATCATCACCATTTATTTATATAGCGCCACTGATTCCGCAGCGCTATACAGAGAACTCACTCACATCAGTCCCTGCCCCTTTGGAGCTTACAGTCTAAATTCCCTAACATACACACACAGACAGAGAGAGAGAGAGACTAGGGTCAATTTTGATAGCAGCCAATTAACCTACTAGTATGTTTTTGTGACGAGGAAACCGGAGCACCCGGAGGAAACCCACGCAAACACGGGGAGAACATACAAACTCCACACAGATAAGGGCATGGTCAGGAATTGAACTCCAGACCCCAGTGCTGTGAGGCAGAAGTGCTAACCACTTAGCCACAGTGCTGCCAAAACATAAACATGTTGCATATTTAAAAGCAAAGAACAGTAATGTACTATAACTCATAGTAACCCTACAGGTGTCATATTTTACCAATCAGCTGTTGTCAAGCTAATGAAAGTTCATATCTGATTGGTTGCTGTGAATTATAACAAATATGTTACCTGCGCTATTTTTTTTTTTTAATTTGCCCAAAATGAATGCATCCATCCATACCATCTAACCTTGGGAACTTTATGTTATGGTTTTCATCATAGTGCTTAGCCTCATCAGATATTCACAATTACTACAATTTAAAGTATTATAATAATGTTTAATGCATTCTATAAAATAAAGTGATATTACCAAGGCTAGTCTAGAAACCTCAACATCCTCCTACCTGCTAAAACATTATCCATAAGATAATATACAGCAAAGCTTTAGTCTGACCATGGATGGAACCATGCAAATTGTAAGGAAGAAATGATATTGTAAAGTAAGTTACTGAAATAGATATTGGCTAATTTTCAAATAATATATACAATATATAATAAGAAGTGGACTCCTAATGCATTGATTGTAAAACTATTAAACTGCATTCACATGACCTATTTAATTTTCATACTGCCACCTCTAAATTTCCACGTCGACCACTATATACAGTATATTTATATATATATATATATATATGTGTGTGTATTTATGAGTACACACACACACACACACACACACACACACACACACACAAACATATAGGACCTGATTCATTAAGGAAAGTAAGTAAAAAAAAATACGTACGTTTTCTGCCGGACACAACCATGTTACAATGCAAGGGGTGCTAGTTTGCTTATTATTTTGCACATAAGTTAAATATTGGCTTTTTATTCATGTAGCACACAAATACTTCATAGCTTTATTTTTACACTGACATTTACATTTATATAGGACATGCCCTACCCAACTACAAGTTTGTCCGCACATTTTAAATCCCCCCCTTCCCCAATGCAACATGGTTTTGCCAAGGTCCAAAGTTACTCATTTTCTTTGCTTTCTTTTCCTTAATGAATCAGGCCCATAGTGTGTGGCCCCTGCCAAACTACCATCTGTTAATCTACTGTAATTAACTTCAACAGGATTAACTGTATACAGCATGTCATTTATTTTTAGTAAATATGTTTGAATTACACGTGTATTCAACTGTATGTGCGTATGATTTGTGGAGTGTACGTACAAGGGGAGTACACTATCCAATATTCTCCAATTACTTGGATTTACTATTGGGAAGGTGAACAGAGAAAAAGTTGGTGAGTTTTGGTGAACTAATCTGTTGATCATGTTTCTGCTTTGCTTTCCATAACCTACTTTCTCTAGGTGCATAACACAGTTTGTTAATTTAAAACAGTGAAATGTCAAATGTATTTCTCATTTAATCTTCAACTGAAATTATATTTTGTACTTCAGTTCTGTCTCTAAATCTTACTAGAAATTGGGCATGTTGTATAGACACATAAACGCTGGCTGTATGTGTTTCATTGGTCTGAATCTTCCCAGATTTTGCATATATTCATTTCTAAGTATAGTTGTGGTCATTAGCTCTACTAAACATTTGTTCTTGGAAACACGCAATGTGCTCTGTGTATGCTTGAATAACATCTTTTATCCTGTGCCTTCAATTAATTAGTGACCCAGTTCTACAAGCTTAGATATAAGGGCAGATACTCAACTATGTCCGCAGCAGGCATAGTTGTCGTTTGTTACAAATTGTTTCTATAAATGGTTCACAGAGAATGGTTGGTTTACTATAAAAAAAAAAAAAAAGAATTCTGCTACGGTGTTTTGTTTTCCTCAATCAAACTGAGCTTTCAATGATAACACTGAGCCACTTAAACAGCAATTGCAATATACCCTGGGGTGATTGAATGTTTTGGAACAATGGAAGCACATTTTTGGCCAAGCAGAATTAAATTGGCTCGGCTTTAAACTGCAGAGCACAAGCACGTTTGGTAACTCTGTAGGGCAAAATATGGGTGAAGGATGTATTTCTGTTTACGTTGAAGCAGTGACTTTGAAGAAGACGTATCAAAAATATTCTCACGACAGCCTTGGTTTTTGCCCTGCAACCCAAACAGAAGAAAGAAGAGCATCTAAAACGGCACAATACAGACACTTACAACCAATTTCACTTTGAAGTCAAGAGATTTCACTGTACCAGGTGACCTATATACAGTATGCTTTTCATTTTACAATACTGCAATCAGTCTTCAAAAAACGACTGCATTAGGTGGAATAGATTGGTTTGCCGTTAGCGTGACAGGCACTTAGTTTTAATTCACCTTACAGTCTTTTGATTCTTTTTGGTTTACAAACATTGCACTTTGACTTACAGTATCTGTCTGGTCTAGCTAGCCTCATTGTCGATGGCCTATAGATGGAAGGGTATGCTGGGAATTGCAGTTTCACAACACCTGTAGAGCCTCAGGTTGTCTGGGCCTGTCCTTACAGAAGAACATCTCTTTTTTTTGTGGTCACCCCATTTCTTTCAATACATGACTGCTCCGGCGGTAGTCACATTCCTCCAGGACCTTCGGCTATACCAGTATGTTGTCATGGTCACAGGTTGTATAATATTAGTGCTTCTAACATTATAGCTTCATGGTTGTCCATCGTGTTGCATGCTATGGATTGGAGGTATGTCCCTATTGCAGTATCTGATTGTGTTGGTTGTGGGATCCACGTAGGTGTCACATTAATTATACACCTTAGCCTGGGCAGACTTGAGTTACTCACCTGGGATTGGATGGTGCAATTTAGTGGTTACAAATAGGTACCCCTGGAGGTCCTACTCAGAGGTGACTTTTTCCTTTACTTTAAAATGGTACCCAGAGATAAATGGAGTCTAACAGTACCATAATTGCAACTATTTGAATTCAAATTTCAAGGGACATGTTGTTCCTTTGCAAATGTACCTATGGTCACTACAATCTAGATGAACATAAGGTGCTAATGTTCACAAGGCATTATATAAACATTAAACATAATCACAATACATTTTTTTTTTCAAAATCTGTATTGTTCTCCTTCAATAAATATGTAAATAAAAGCATAAAAATAATAATAATAAAAATATATAGATGATGTCCAATACCAATAGAAGGGGTATAGTTTGACAGTTGCCAAAATTAAGAAGATACGCAGGGAAAGGATTAGTCTTTAACCAGATCCATGGAAATTCCAGTGTGCGGGAACTAAGTGAGCCACCCACTCACGGTCAACACTGATAGGTAAATTTGGTCAATTTGAACCAAATAAAAATGGCAAAATTGTGGTGGGTTGATCCCCAAACAGCTTATGATTTAATATCCAGTGCGTAACTATTGTGAGTGAAGGGGGAGCAGCACTTACAGGGCCTGGAGGTGAGGGGGGCCCAGGGATGCTAAGTTGATCTCACATTGAAGAGATCCCCACTTGCCCTGGCAACCTCATGGATACCCCCACTCTCAATAGAGCAGAGTGGAGGCGCCATCTGCTAATAACCCCAAAGAGATCATTGCTCTGCTCTTTTAAGAGCAGAGATGGGGGGCTTGGGAGGAAGGATCAGAATGTCCGGGCCCCTGCACGTATTTTAGAATGGAGCCCTGTAATGTACTGTTTCACCCCTGTCTAGGATGATTAACAAGGTCTGAAAGTCTGACCATCTAGTATGAATGCTATGCGATGGAGTGTATATATATTATGCTTAGCTTGCAGCTGTTTATACATATGTATAGGTCTTTCTGTATAGGAATTTCGCTGTACTACTCAGTGCGTTTCTTTGCATTTTCAATTACAAGGTAAAATGACTTATTCTTTTTATGCAAAATATTCACAAATGATAAGATTTCCCTCTCCTCTTTATTTTTTTCACGTTTAACGCAGTGCGTTATTTATTCAAGTTCGTAAAATTCTATGTAACTAGTGCACTGCATTTTTAAAGCAATTCAATGTTTCTTAATAGTCAAATCATCTATAACAATGTACAGTAAATATTTCTGGTCTCATAAAATTTTTGCATTTCAATATAAAATTGCAGGAACAGAATAGCCATAAAGATTAAACTATTCCGAAAGCCATTAGCACAAGCTGCAATAATAATAATTGCTCACATCTTTGCCCACGTTCTTTCACAACATTTTAATTGGTAATATTCTTTTGTATATTTTATGCACCCAAATCTTTTTCTTTATAGCAACAAGAATAAAATATAAGGTAGGTATTCCTCCGAATAATTTTTTGTTAAAAAACATTTACTGCAATGTTAATGATGGGAAATAAAAAGCTATATTACAAAGAATATAAAAAAGTAATACTAATTCTGCTTGCTATACATTTCTTTTAACTATTTTTTATGCTTATAGTTATGTAGCTTGTTTTATTTCACACATTTGTTTATTATTATTTTTATCACTGTAAAGTAAAACCTTGCAGTCTAAATTTGTAACTGTACATACAACTAAAGCCGGGCTGTCATCAGAAACTGTGGGACCCAGTTTAAAGGAAATAGGAAGCCATCTCCACTCCTCAAACTCCCTCTCTCAAACCTGCTGGAAGCAGATTTGTAGAATGGAGTTATGGTGTCTGGGCAAGAACGTGTAACCATCGCCTGAAAGAAAATTAGAAAGCAAAGTTTTCACTTGCCTTAAGATTAGTGGTTTAGCTTTGGTGGCAGGAGGGGGGAGGAGGTAAGATTGAAGGTAGAAACACAGCAGGTGAATACACCGGACATGGAGAAAAGTGCTAAATAGAGGACAACAAGGCATAGTTGGACAAACAGAGCAAAAGAGAGAGAGCAAGAGAGGTTAGGAGCAAGAGAAGTTAGGAGCATGAGTGGTTAGGAGAAAGAGATGTAAGGAGCAAGGAAAGTTAAGAGCAAGGGAGGTTAGGACCAAGGGAGGTTAGTAGCAAAGAAGGTTAGGAGCAAGGAAGGTTAGGAGCAAGAGAGGTTAGGAGCAAGTAAGTTTAGGAGCAAGAGAAGTTAGGAGCAGGTGAGGTAAGAAGCAAGGGAGGTTAGGAGCAGGAGAGTTTAGGAGCAAGGTAGATTAGGAACAAAAGAGGTTGGGAGCTAGGGAAGTCAGGAGCAAGAGAAGTTAGAAGCAGGAGAGGTAAGGCTGAAGAAGGGTTAGGAGCAAGAGAGGTTAGGAAACAAAATTGGAAAGCTAAAGGGCGAGGGTATTGGCAGACAGTTCTCTCCTACCTGTTATTACCGTTTTCACAAACTCCTGCTGGTTTCTTGTCTGGATCCTGGCATGTTGGGACCTGTTTAGAAAATATATAGCTACATCAGCTACGGAAAGCCATGCAATAAATGAACAGGGTACATAATACAGTATATAATACATACAATTAAACGGGTTGCATATTAGCGTTGATTTGGAAAATAACCGCCCACATCATTCATCCAAAAATGCCCCACATGCCGCCTAGACCCCCTACATGTTCCAAAATAGCCCTATAAGCACTCAGATTCCAATTCGTGCTATTAAACAGCACCTCATGCCACTTACATATTCCCACATGCCCAAAAGATCTTCCTACCTGATCAATTTTTTCCTCACTCACAAATATATTTTTGCATGTAATTTAATCACATGTCATCCTCTTAATGAAATAATAACCAATGTTTGTACAGGTTTATATGAAATTATACCCCCCTCCCTGTCCCTCTTCGCCATACATCCCCCTCTCTGTCCCTCTTCATTACACATCATGCTCCCTGTCCCTATTCATTACACATCCCCCTCCCTGTCTCTCATCAATACATATCCCCCTCCCTGTTCCTCATCATTACACTTCCCACTCTCTGCCCCTATTCCTTATACATTCCCTCCCTGTCCTTCTTCATCACACATCCCCTCCCTGTCACAATTCATTACACACCCCCCTCCCCGTCCCTCTTCATTACACATCACCCTCCCTGTTCTTAATCATTACACACCCCCTCTCTGTCCCTATTCATTACACATCCCCCTCTCTGTCCCTATTCATTACACATCCCCCTCTCTGTCCCTATTCATTACACATCCCCCTCCCTGTCCCTCTTCATCACACATCCCCCTCCCTTTTCATTACACATCTCCCTCCCTGTCCCTCTTCATTACACACTTCCCTCCCTTTCCCTCATAAATACACATCCCCCTCCCTGACCCTCATCTTTACACATCCTCCTCTTTGTCGCTCTTCATTACACATCTCCCTCCCTGTCCCTCTTCATTACACAACCCAATCCCTGTCCCTCTTCAATACACGTCCCCCTCCCTGTCCCTCATCATTACACATCCCCCTCCCTGTCCCTCATCATTACACATCACCCTCTCTATCCCAATTCATTATACATCTCCCTCCCTATCCCTCTTCATCACACATCCCAATCCCTGTCCCTCTTCATTAAACATCTCCCTACCTGTCCGTCATCATTACACATCCCCATCCCTGTCCCTCATCATTACACACCCCCCTCCCTGCCCTCTTCATCACACATCCATCTCCCTGTCCCTCTTCATCACACATCCCCCTCCCCGTCCCTCATTATTACACATCACACTCTCTGTCCCTATTCATTACACATCCCCCTTCCTGTCCCTCTTCATCACACATCCCCCTCTCTGTACATATTCATTACACATCCCCCTCACTGTTCCTCTTCATCACACATCCCCCTCCCTGTCCCTCTTCATCACACATCCCAATACCTGTCCCTCTTCATTACACATCTCCCTCCCTGTCCTTCTTCATTACACACCTCCCTCCCTTTCCCTCATCATTACATATCCCCCTCTCTGTCCCTCATCATTACATATCACCCTCTTTGTCTATATTCATCACACATCCCCCTCCCTTTCCCTCATAATTACACATCCACCTCCCTGTCCCTCTTCATCACACATCTCCCTTTCTGGCCCTCTTCATTACACACCTCCCACCCTTTCCCTCATAATTACACATCACCCTCCCTGTTCCTCATCATTACACATCCCCCTCTCTGTCCATATTCCTTATACATCCTCCTCCCTGTCCCTCTTCATTACACGTCCCTATTCATTACATCCCCCCTCCCTGTTCCTCTTCATCGCACATTTCCCTCCCTGTCACTCTTCAATACACATCCCCCTCTCTGTTCCTCTTCACTACACATCCCCCTCTCTGTTCCTCTTCATTACACATCCCCCTCTTTGTCCCTATTCATTACACATCCCCCTTCCTGTCCCTCTTCTTCACACTTCCCCCTCTCTGTCGCTCTTCATTACACATCCCCCTCTCTGTCCCTCTTTATTACACATCCCCCTTCCTGTCCCTTTTCTTCACACTTCCCCCTCTCTGTCGCTCTTCATTACACATCCCCCTCTCTGTCCCTCTTTATTACACATCCCCCTTCCTGTCCCTCTTCTTCACACTTCCCCCTCTCTGTAGCTCTTCATTACACATCCCAGTCCCTGTCCCTCTGCACCGCAACCCTCCCCATTCCAATCAACTTACCTATACGTTCTTGATGTGATGTGATATCTCCCTGTCAATAATGAGATAACCGCGTGGCACGCTCCCAGCCTATCTGTGACTGGGATCCCCCGCATCGTGATGGACAAAATTAAAATAATAATTAGAAAAAATGTCCTTCCTGGACCTCTTCAAACCCCCCACCCCAAATAACTTACCTTGATACTCTAGGTGTGATGCAGACTTAGAAGCCTGGCCACATGGTCAGTCCGTGCCCCCAAGTCTACCGGGTCCTTTACAGTTGTACCCTCCATACAACCCTTATGGCGGCCCTGTGTACATGGACACATATTACTGAATCATTTTACAGTTGATGATGATGACAACGATTAATATATGAAATAATGCACTCCCTAAAGTAAATGATTCCAATGAACACCAAAATGACATCAGAACTCATCGATTATAGGCATTGTCATTAGAACTCACTCTTTCTACAAATAGTACACATGTATTAACATTGCTTATGTATTCTATATAGCTAAAGCCCACCATGTTGTATGAATAGCACTCATTGAATTATAACTATTGTGAAGTGCATCCACGACCTTCTTTAGGCATTCTGGAAAAAAATTTAGTATTTACAAATCTACCAGTTTTTCTGCAGTGTCAGATAAACCCTAGGCAGGGAGCATATACATATGCGGTAAAATGAGTGGGATGGATTGTTTAAAAGACGTTGTGGTAGAAAGTAGAGGCGCATATAGGCTGATGCAGAATTTAAAGCAACACCGGAGTAACTTATTCTTAAAGAAAGAGCATGTCAAAATAAAATATATCTGCCCATATGCAGATCCCTTTACACCTCGAGATGTGTTCACCTTGCATTAGCAGCATATGTACTGGATTATGACAAGTCATCGCCATCAGTCATCGCCACCAGCCTGATAGCAATAGATATAGCAAGATACACCTCCTAACAAGTGTATATGCATGTCTCAGCACGTCTGCATAAGCCGCATTTGCGTTAACATGCCCTAACAGTACTGGGTCAACTTTAGAGCCTCCCTACCCTCCCACGTCCCGCCACTCTAGACTCAGCCGGATGTCAGTGCTAGAATCGACTAAGTCTGCATAGGCATCTGCCCACTTTCTGAGCAATTTCATGCAATATAAGCTGCGCAAACTGACGTATGTCCCAGTCTGCATCAGCCCCATAATGTCTAAAGATTCCAATTTCAGAAGCTAGATATCTGCAGATTATCGTACAGTATTCATAAGACATAACATGTGGTCTAAAACACATGATTTTGATGGGTGTTTACATTTTTGAAAAGTGAGACTCCCAGTAATGTGATTGATAAGTGTTAAGTTTTAGTAGCTACTTTGCGTCGTCTTTAAAATGTGCTCAGTTGACAGTGTTATTGGTTTTCATTAAGTTACATCATAAATTTTGAAGGAAAAAGAATAACATTTACAAGCATGACACACATTACACAAGAGCAATCATTTTAAATTAAAATAGCTAAGCACAGTGGGTAGATGTCAGTAGTTCGTTACTCTAATGCTTCCTATTCAAATATTTGGCTAGCTGTTGAGAGTTATTTGTCAAGGCCTTTAGACGTAGAGAGATTTATAAACATATGATGTTTATTATTCTGAAGTGCAGCATTCTCAATAACCGGATCATTTAGCCTGCTTTTTTTTTTTTGCACTGGGAGAGATATAAAACAATTGTTTATACAGTTATATGTCAAAAAAATAAACACTGTGAAACTTGGAAACAGAAGAGCTATAAACCACACACTGTTGTGTTAATCGGATAAAAAGAAAAAACATTTGTAAATGATTTATTGTTCCCGTTTACACAAGATAACGGTTTAGGCTTCTGTTCGCTGTCACTCAAATCCAGAGTGGTTCTACTTGTTCTGTTCTCAAAGCAGTTCCACTGACAAGACAGTTAACTAATGCTATCCAAATAATACACCATAATGTTGATAGCCAGTTTGTTCATTTTACACCAAACTATGCAGAGATCATCACATATATGGCCAATTGGATAAATTGCTCATTTTTTGGGGAAAATGAGCCTTGTTGTCCAAATACTGCACCTAGCTGTGGATGAGGTCATCCAGTGGCACAAACATTGGTTCCCTTGTGATCATTTGTTCAGAATGTCCATGAAATAGCCAAATCTGTCCAGTTTATCCATGGATCCTGTTAGACAATGGTCATGCATAAGGAGTAGATTGCAATGTGTGTGGCCAACTTGAGCCTATTGCATATCCTTCACTCACTGGAGTAATACATGCATCATTTAGCCATCATCTATGGCATAACATTCAACAAAGCAACTAATGTTCTTGCTGTGGGATCCCAAATACGTAGATGGACCACTTGAGTCCTTATTACAACATGGAGTTCTCCTCCATGAAGACTAAAACCACAGTCAGCGAAATATGAATAATTTTTTTTTATTGTCAGCCCATATGAATGGATTTGTTTTCCCTACCGGAAATTCCAGTTACTGTTTCCCACTTCCTGCTTCTGTTAACAAGTATGATCACCTGGTACCAAAAGTACATGTGAAATATAGCTCGATGACATCAACTCCAATCAGAAATCAAACGTTTTAAAGTAGACACAGCACCAAGTGGCTTATTAATCAACAGAAGTGAATCGGCAACAGTAGTTCGGTAGGTAGGAGGAAAATAGCCATTTCTGTAGTTTAAAAGAAATCTATAAAACTTATATTTATTATATATACGCAATAACATATTTTTCTGACCGTGTATTCATCATAGTGGTGGGAGGGTTGTGAATCTATAAGAACTTCGCTATAAGACCCATTAACTTCTAGTTATGCCCCAGACAAATATAATCCATTTAAGTCATTTATATCTTTAAGTCTGTTTTGCTTCGTGCTCTCATAAGATATACGGGCATTTATAAGGGTTTATTAATGTTTTATACCAGGCAATTTGTATTTTATGAAGTGTTATTATTATTGCGCTAATGGACGCATTATTGTGATTGAAATCCTCCGTGGTTTCTGTTAACGGTATAATTTACACTATGGGTACTTCATCCCATCTATTACAGCTACCAGATTATTACCCTTTTGCATGCTATGTTTGCTTTTGAAAACTAATAAACTGTATTTATCTCACATATTAAGAAGGTATGTTATAATGTAAATCATAAAGGATCTATTAAATTGTTTAATTTTGCAGCCAATGAATTTGTCATTCCTCAGGCTGGAAAATATTTTCTACTTGTTACCAATTTACCAATGAGAGGAATATGAAACTGGAAAAATGTAGTGGAAAATAAATTCAACAAACTAAAGTGAAACGGAGAAAAAAAAACTAGGAATCGAAAAAAAAACCCTAACTTAACATTTTTTGCTTCATCTTGAAGTATATTGAAATTAGGGTCTTACTGGGGTCACGATAACTGCCAGAAACGTCTCCAGTGGAAATTTCCCCACTTGGAACACCCCGTGTTCACCAGATCTATCTTGGCAAGGTTGTTTGGGATACTTCCTGGCTACATTTCCGGAGAAGTGACCTTGTGTAATGCAATAAATATATTAAGCACATACTTTAATCACACTGGGAAAACACGGATAAATGAAAATGACATGAATCCCACAATAACTTTAATACTTTGCAGTTTGAAGTAGGAGAGAAATTCTGGGATATAATTTGGTGAAAAGTGACCTTTGAGTCTAAATATGGTATTATTGTTGCTTTTCTAGTATTTTATCTATACTTTTCATGACGGCGAATCCATCAGAGCAATTTCTTCTGTTTTGTTTTTTTTTATGAACTCCTTGCGATCCGTGGATTACTTTGCCATCACATAATCTATTCCGCCTTTGCTTGAGAAGCTGACAAAAAAAAAAGCATTTGGGTCTCTATGGTGGTAATTAGGAAAGGCTTACTGCCTGCTGTGCTGAAAAGTAGCTCTGAGACTACAGGAGTAAATTCCAGTAAGAAAGAGAGAAAATGATGAGTGCTGATACAATGGTACCAGGAGCACATAAGGGAGTAATTGTATCCACTAGTGTCGAGCTTGTCAACTAGTTTGTTATTGTCCTCATCAAACTCTTTATCACACCTCGAAGGAGAGTTGGGGCGTATAAAATTGACTCATTTATTGACACCGACTTATAGGGAAGCTCAAAGAGTCCTCTTAATTCACGTTCTCTTTACTCTTAAAAGTGATTTTATTTTTATTTTTTATTATTGATTGGCATCTAAAATTGTTTCAAATAACTCACAACGTGTGAGTCTCTAGCTGTTAAAAGCATGATAACTATGCATGTCAAGTGCTACTCACATTTATTACAGTTTAAGTTTCAGTTTGCTTTGAAAGTCTCTGTCATTAGTTAGTCCCGGAGGACGACGACGGTAATGCAAATTTGTTTTTCTGCTACACTTCTGCCGGGTGTGTATGTGTTTGCATTGCTTTTCAAGACATTACTCTGTCAAAGAAATTTAATGGAACCAAAAACTTATGTTGCAGACAAAATGTAAAGAATTGTCGTCCAGCTTAAGTGAGAGCTCCGTCTTAGCGCGATAAATGTGATATATCGTCTAGTCTCACTACGGTATGGGATTTAGTTTCATGCTGTTATTTATTGAGTCTTTTAAACAGTAGTAGAACAAGGGGATATTAGGATAGAGAAGACATTTGAAACATTCTTGCCTACTCTCCTGGAATTTGCGGGAGACTCCTGAATTTCGGGGAGTTCAGCTGGACACCTGGGATCTTCTTGCAAAGTGTGCTGTGTTGACATGATTCACTGTGATTTGCGCCATAAGTGATGAGAATAGAGACACAGCGCTGGAGGGGGTGGGGTCGTGATCAGTGCTTTTTTTGTAAGAAAAAAGGTGCCTGAGCTCAAATCACGTAGCCAATCACTGTACATACACCCACACACGTCAGTTGTGTAACGGAACATAACGGTCGCCGCCCGCAGTAAGTTTTCAGTGGGTGACCACGCGACCAATCACAAGCTGAGCAGCACCACAAGCCAAGCAGTGCCATCACAAGCAGCGCGGACGATGTACGCATGCATCGGACTCGACACACAAGCAGCCCGCATGCACCGTTTTAATGATTTTGCTACGCTTGACAGGGCGATTTAAGGCGATTGCATCTGAGAGGGGGGCAGTAAAGGTCATGTATGAAGGTCCAAAAGAGAGTTTTGTTATTTACAAAAGTGCAATCCCACCAAGTATTGGTTGGAACTTACCCTGGATAAACTTCTTTCTTTTGTGTGTTTGCAATTTTGACTGGAAATACACACTGATTACATTAAAATAATTTTTTGTGGGAAAACTAAATCTTGTTTTTGTGTGTGAGTGCATAAGTAGGACCACAGACTGAGCAAGCAACACCCCTCTCCACCCATCTTGTTCCATCAGAAGAGGTAACATTTTGCAGCACCACAATTTACACCCACGAACCCATATACTGCCTTGTAGAAACATGTGTATGTTGCGCAAGATACAGACACAGGTGACATAAGTATTGTGGAAGGGACTTCTTTTGCGCCTCATGTCTTGTTATGACGTGATAAGGGAATGGAAGCAAGCAGCAAGCCACAGACAGAGAGTTAGATAGTGGAAAGAGCAGCGTCCCCCAACAGCACAGAGTAGCGATGAGAGTCACCTATCAAACTGATGCTGTAAAATTGTAGTGTCAAGCTTGCATCTGCATAAAATGAAGTTCATACATCCAACTTATTGTACTGTATGTAGATATAAAATTGCATACCAATTCAAGAGAGTTAAATGCCAGCGGGTTAAGGCTTCGCATGGAAAATCTGTTCAGATTGGTGAGGTTTGTGAATGTAGGTCTCAGACTGTACATTTTGACATTTAAAAATATACTGCCTTATTTAAGCAGCATAAATTCAAATAGCAGACTCTTCAGGAAAAAAAATGTGTAGGTATAATTTTATACAACATCTGTATATTAAATATTGTTTGGGGGAGGGAGCTAAATTATATAACTGAACAAAACCTATAGATAAGTGATAAATGAGGGATAGCCTCTTTCCCAACATTCTTCTGTTCATTTCGGATTCAGGTGCCACATGAGAAGCTTGTCTCTATTCCCATGTCATTCAGGCATATAACACAGTGCCCACATGTTTAAACCAGCAAGAGGAGGAAGGGGGGTTATCGCATACTGAGTTTCCATAGCAACCTCTACAACTGTCATGGAATGGAACATTCACCAATGAGTGTTCTACTAACAAATATTGGGCACTTCAGTTCAATCACAAGGGAAATGATGAACAGATACTGAGAGGAGAATTGGGAGATACATGTAGTTAACATGAAAGAAATTGACATATAAAAACGTAGGTTATTGCAGCAACAGCAAACTCAGCTGCTCTCTCCTATATAGTTTGTAAATAAAAAAAAATACCATATTGTATGCGTAATAAGAATCCATAATTAACAATTTATTTGTCATAATATAATCTACAATCTTTATACAAAGATTGAAAATGTCCACACTTTCCAGGATGCCAGGTACATAAGTGTACAATACTGTAAACGATTCAGAGCATTTTGCTGTCAAGGCATGCTGGAATTTGTAGTTACACAACAGATGGAGAGCCACAGGCTGCGTAAGCCAGTGTAAGATATAATTGGATTGCACGCTTTCAACTTTTTTTTTTTTTTACTAGAAATAGTATAGACTGATACAGCTGCAAATTCTCACTGCTTTCATAGTGGTATTTTTGCATTTTTCACAGGTGTTCTAAACAAATAATGAAGAGATATAGCTGCCAGCTGGAACCATATTTTATCAGGAGTACGGATAGAAAACAATCCTGAAACAGCAGCCAAAAAATATTTCTTTGCATTTTCATACTTAATTCTTGATAGATTGTTTTAGTAACAAAATCATCTGGAAAGGCCCTTGTCCTTTGAGACAATATTAACATTGTCACCTCAATCGCCACCCCCTCCGAAATCCAAACATCTGGGAGGTGTGTGCAGTGGCGGATCCAGGGGGGGGCAATCGGGGCGATCGCCCCCCCTAGCAGACACTTGCTGCCGACGGCTGCACAGTATGTGCAGGTCCGTCCAGCCGTGACAGGCAGGGACAGTGTGCTGCCCGGCTGCTCTGACTGTGTTTAAAACACAATCAGAGCAGCCGGGTAGCACACTGTCCCTGCCTGTCACGGCTGGACGGACCTGCACATAGTGTGCAGCCGTCGGCAGCCTAAGATGTTAGAATGGGGCGGGGCCTAAATCCCCCCCCCTAAATCGCCCCGGGTACAGCATTTTTCTAGATCCGCCTCTAGGTGTGTGTCTCCCTGAGACAATTTTGAAAACCGCTGCTACATCAGGGATAGCAATACATATATATATATATATATAGACAATTTGGATTATTTAATAACACAAAGGAGCAGTAATATGCTGTAACCCATAGCAACCAACCAGATACTGTATTTTAGCATTTTAGTTGTCAGACTAACAACAGCTAATATCCGATTGGCTACTCTTGGCTGCATCATATGAGTTCTGCTTACACTGTTTTATGCAATAAATCCTTAAGAATGGAAAAGTGTATATATTCAGGAAATTTCATTTTCCACTATTATGAGTTTGCACTGGTAAATTGCACAAACTCTTTATAAAATACAGCAACTTTATCCTACATACAGTATTTGCCTGAATTGCACAAGTGTTTTGTCTCAAACTAGCTAACTTGACATGGATGGCAGTCTATCAGGGATTACAGTGCTGTAGTGACTGCTTTATAACATACAGTAAATACAAGCAGGCTGTATTAAATATTTAATAGAAAAAAAGACATTAAGCGAGATCAGCCGTATTCTAAGTCTTCTTGTGCAACAGAAAGAAACTAATTACTACTATAATTAGCATTGCTGTACATTGTTATAGTAACCTTGTTACATGCATTTTTCTAAGCTACGAGTCACTAAACGTCCTATTAATGCTTATTACCATTTTATTGCAATAGAATAGTCACAAAGCAGAAAAACTCTTCAGAGTATTTCACATGTGGGCAGAGTCTTAATTTAAAATCTATAGTAAATGGAAGGAAATATCACAGGGACCAACATATAAGCTTCATGGGCAGCGTTCCACTTTACTTTCTGTCAATGACCACATCACATTTTTGCGTAGCATACTCTATATTCATTTATACCACATCTTATACATGAGAATACTGCCCTAGTATAGTTTATAAACATCATTTTAAAATAAATATCCAGTAAAAATGAAAGGTCTCAGCACTGCATCACAGTGGTCATAAGTGGTAGTGCAGTTTTGTTTTGTTCTTTTCCCTCTTTAGCATCTTATCATCATTTATTTATATAGCGCCACTAATAACACAGTGCTGTACAGAGAACTCACATCAGTCCCTGCGCCATTGGCGCTTGCAGTCTAAGTTCCCTAACATATACACAGACTAGGGTCAATTTTGATAGTAGCCAATTAACCTACTAATATGTTTTTGTAATGTGGGAGGAAACTGGAGTGACCGGAGTGACCCCACGCATACACGGGGAGAACATGCAAACTCCATACAGATAAGGCCATGGTCAGGAATCAAACTCATGACCCCAGTGCTGTGAAGTAGAGGTGCTAACCCATACTTGCCAACTCTCCCGGAATGTCCGGGAGACTCCCGAAATTTGGGTCGGTCTCACGGACTCCCGGGAGAGCAGGCAAGTCTCCCGCATTCCGCAACTGCCTTCCCAAAATGACGCAATTCGCTGTGAATCGCGTCATTTTGGCCCCGCCCCCTGCAACAAAACGAAATATCTTTAGGCAGGTGGGGCCAAAATGACGCGTTTGAGAGCACCCAGCCCCCTCTGCCCTCCAGTCACGCCCCTCTCCCGGACAGCAGTTGCCAAAAGTAGGCAAGTATGTGCTAACCACTAAGCCACCGTGCTGCCTGATACTTATAGTAAATTACAATAAAAACACAGGCTCACTGAAGAGATCAAAATTCAGTATTTATTTTTGAAGACTTGTCTAAAGTGTTTTACTGCAACTACCTTGTATACAACAATTCTTCTTTATTTTAATGTAAACTAATGTGTTAAAAGCCATACATTTATTTTTATATGGTATTTTAAGGACACATTTTAATACAAGCACATCTTCAAATTCATTAGAGTTGTAGAATGGAACCGTACTGATGTACTCTCTTATTAGATTTAGGCTGCTAGGGCAGAACACTATCTCACATGAACAGGCCTAGTAAATGATATCTGAACTTAACAATCTATTCTATAAGTGCTGTTTCATGACATAACTATCACTAAGGATAATATGTGTTGCCACTTTTAAATCTCAGAGTGGCGTCTTGAAATGACTGGCTTCAGCTAAATGTATTGTAGAATCCTCAGCCGTCAGCCTCGAGCAAAAACATATGCCATAGCATAGCTTGTAACAATCTAATTTTAACATTGGAACCCAGGCGCATTCACTGTTGTATTCCCATATGTGATATAAATCTGGGCCGCTATGCATGCCTTTATATATATATAATAATGTATAGAATGACAGAAAGATATAAAGGGAACTTAAGAACATGTCCGATTTTTGATGTGCATGTTTGTTCGCTTCTTGTATATTTTTAATTCTTTCTCTCTATCTATCCATCTATCTATCTATCTATCTATCTATCTATCTATCTATCTATCTTTCTATCATTGTGGGACAGTAGTTACATTTGCTAGTCTATGACACTGGGAAGAAATTGGTAGTAGCGGTCGTGTGTATAAAACAAAGAATTAACTCTCATGGGCTAATACTCCAAGGGTAAATTGCAACTTCTGATTCTTAATGAAAGTAGTCCTGTGTCACATCCTATTTTAGGGGTGCCAATCCCTGAAAAATATCAAGAATATAGTGAAAGATGCACCATAGGAATATAGTGAAAGGTGCGCCATAGGAATATAGTGAAAGGTGCGCCATAGGAATATAGTGTAAGGTGCGCCATAGGAATATAGTGAAAGGTGCGCCATAGGAATATAGTATAAGGTGCACCATAGGAATATAGTGAAAGGTGCGCCATAGGAATATAGTGAAAGGTGCGCCATAGGAATATAGTGTAAGGTGCGCCATAGGAATATAGTGAAAGGTGCGCCATAGGAATATAGTGAAAGGTGCGCCATAGAAATATAGTGAAAGGTGCGCCATAGGAATATAGTGAAAGGTGCGCCATAGGAATATAGTGAAAGGTGCGCCATAGGAATATAGTGAAAGGCGCGCCATAGGAATATAGTGAAAGGCGCGCCATAGGAATATAGTGAAAGGTGCGCCATAGGAATATAGTGAAAGGTGCGCCATAGGAATATAGTGAAAGGTGTCCTATAGGAATATAGTGAAAAGTGCGCCATAGGAATATAGTGAAAGGTGCGGTATAGAAATATAGTGAAATATGCGCCATAGGACTAAAGAATTGACACTGAGGAATACTAGTCAGCATAAATAGTGCAGAATCTGTATTACTATAAGTAAATTCTATTTATAAAAACATCAATTGACAAAAATGCAGACAATAAATAATAAATAACAGATATCAAATAGATTTTTTTTATCTTCTCAGGTGATTATAATCACAACATTGTGTATGTCATGATTATCCCGATGTTGCAGGTCTACCAAAAAAGTGGCAGATCTTGTATTAAATAATATACAAACTCAGTACTTCAGACACACAATATCAAATAATTTTGTTGTATCAGATCTCTTATATAGCGCTGTCATAAAATCTGGGTATATACTAAAGTGAATGGCCAGTTCACTATACCTATTGAATAAAATATTTATGTGCTTCCTATTGTAATTCTGACAGTGTCAATGTCAATTTTCTAGTCCTTTGGCGCACCTTGCACTATATAATTGTGTGCACTTGTGTGTCTGCCGTAGACAAATTAGATTAATAGCTCTAGTGGGCATAGGCTGATGTGAATGACTAAACATCCCCTCTACATAATTGAATGTCAATATGTAGATGTTCTGCACCTAGGCCATGATGACTAGTCTGCTACTTATACATTAAATGGAAAACAGTTGGGGAAAACTGACATGGTAAAGGACTCGCAGCAGCTGCAAAGGTCCATAAAATAATGGGATGTATAAAAAGGAGATAACCGCATATGGTGCACACACACTGGACCTGATTTAATAAGGAAAGTAAGGAAAAAAATTGAGTAAGTTTTCTCCTGGACAAAACCAGGTTACAATGCAAGGGGTGTAAATTAGTTTATTATGTTGCACATAAGATAAATACTGGCTGTTTTTTTCATCTAGGACACACATACTTGATAGCTTTATTTTTACACTGAAATTTAAAGTTCATCTAAAACATGTCCTACTCCAACTATAAATCTGCCATCTCATTTTAAATTTACCTCCCCCACCAATGCAACATGGTTTTGCCAAGGCGCAAAATTTACTCATTTTTTTTGCTTTCCTTTCCTTAATGAATCAGACCCACTATTACTATTGTATAGGTGAAAAGTTAGATCACCTCTTGAATAAGGGGTACAGCTTTGAGCACCAAACTGTAACAAGGACATGGGAAAACACAAGAAGGTTCAGGGGCAGGGAACTTCATTAATTGGGAATTGAGAATGGAAGGGTTATATTATAGGGAAACTAGTTGTGTTTAATTTGAATAAAAAGGGCACTTAAGAGGTGAACTAATTAATATGTATAAATATATTCAAGATCAATACAAGGATTTTTTTTTTTCGTACCAAGGACTATACAAAGGACAAACATTTTTCAATGAGACCAAACAAATAATTTTTCCTATGAGATTAATTTGACAATTGTAGCTCTGGAGGTGGAGGGATTGTTTTGTCTTTCTCTGAATCGTTTATGAAAGATTAAACTCAATCCACCTGTATTTTTTCAAGCTTGCATATTAACATCTAAAAGCACTGAAAATAATATGGGCAGCACAGTGGCTTAGTGGTTAGCACTTCTGTCTCACATCACTGGAGTCATGAGTTCAATTCCTGACCATGGCCTTATCTGTAAGGAGTATGTATGTTCTCCCCGTGTTTGCGTGGGTTTCATCCGGGTGCTCCGGTTTCCTCCCACACTCCAAAAACATATTAGAAGGTTAATTGGCTGCTATCCAATTGACCATAGTCTCTCTCTCTCTGTGTATGTTAGGGAATTTAGACTGTAAGCTCCAATGGGGCAGGGACTGATGTGAGTGGGTTCTCTGTACAGCGCTGCGGAATTAGTTGCGCTATATAAATAAATGATGATGGTGATGATGAACTATAACTATACATAACTATGTACAGAGCTGCGTAGTATGTTGGTGCTATAAATACAGATTGATTTCCTCTGGTCTAGAGCGATGGTCTGCCACAATTTAGGCTATGCTCTCATGGTAACTTTGACACAAGGAAACATATTGAGTGTCTTGGCATATGCAGGGTAAGAATATTGTAACTTGCTTCTTATCCAAAACAAATGGTGGGAATTGTGTTTGTCTCTTTCTAAAGCTTTAAAATAAATTATATGAAAGACTTTACATCTGCTATCTCCAGTTGTAGCAATGGATCTGTAGCCTCTAACACCTGTTACGACTGTTTTGTGGGTTCATAACCACTAAATACAAGAGGCTTCGTTAAACACAATCATCATAAAATTCTCAATGCAAATTATAAATATATGAGGAACGTGCAAATAATCAGCATCTCAGACAAATTTAAAAAATGGTTTTATTGTATACATCAAACATATGTCTACACGAAAGCCGTATAGACTCCATTTTTTTCTTGACTGTTTACCATGAAAGGAACAGAGGGACAAAAATCATGATCAATTATCTCTAATTATACCCACTGTACATAATAGCTTTTCATTTTTTGCAAGTGGTAATTGTTTGGAAGTAATGATATCCATTTCTTTAACACAATTTTCTCAGCATTTAACAAAAAACAATTAATGTACATTTTGTTTTCTTTTTTCAAAAACGCACTATTATATTCCTTTTAGATGGTTTACAATGCACATGTTATTAGCCTCGTGGTTGCTTTTAAGTGTTCTGTGAGATGCTCACAATATTGTAAGTAATGCATGCGGAATATTACATGTGTATGAGACATCAATTTCTTTGAATTCAGTTTCATACAAACACTACAAATTGAACCTATCAGAGATAAATTCATTGATCTGTCACTTTATTTTTAATGTAATATTTTAATGCAGGTAAAACAACGACTCAGTTGGCAATCTGGCGTCAATAGCCAATCAGAGCACTGATTCCACATTCGGCAACCATGAGACATTTACAATGTTCAACCAGTCAAGTTAAACACAATTTTAATACCGATGTATATTTTTATGATGGATTGGAGTCATTTGTCATATTACTCTGTGCAAATTACTCACTTTCGTACAGCAACATTAAAGGATTTGTATCAGATTTTGGAAAAATACATATATTGTAGGACAAACGTCACTGATTTAAAATAAGAGCATTATTGCTGGGTGTTATCAGTTGATAAATGCCCTAGTATTACAAGAACCAGCATGGCTCTTAGGTTGGCAAGGTATACTGCATTTTATAATATATACCTGTGAAAATTAACCTGGACATTCTGGGAAAAAACATGCCCATTCTACAAAAAGCTACACCCTTCCCTGGTAGGCCACACCCCTTTTCAACAGCAGGAAGTTCGCACTTAAGGCAGTGCCACACAAGCTGGAAAAGTTACATTTCATCTGTCGCTATTTTCATGGCAGTCTAGTGAGAGATCTCCCCACTTGAGCTTTTTAGATTTTAGAAATTTTAACAGTAACATGTACATGGGAACATAACATACTATACTCTAGTGAAATTAATACTAAGCACTTTAAAGGAGAACTCCGTCCAAAGCATTATATTTCATTTTGGATTCAGTTCATTAAAGTTATGATAAAACGCACAGTTCTACTTACCTGTGGTATGGTGTTCCTCCAGTCCATTGTGTCTCCGCAATGGACTGACTAGTCCATCACTGCTCTCTTCTCTGCTACTAAGGCAGACCTGAATTTGAAGTTTTGGGTGGTGTTGGACGTATTGAGATATGTGCCACTCAACATTCACACACAGGTACGCTTTATTTGTGACAGAATCTTAACATGTAAGTTCGGAGTAGAGAGTGCATCAAAGTCTAATCCAGGCTCATAATGTAAAGATTCATTATTTTTCAAATAATATATTTTGCTACAAGAAATATGCAATACCATTCGCCCATTTAAACTTTAGCATAAGTAAATTAGTAATTCTAATTATGTATACTGTACATGTGGCATTCCTTGCTGGATAACAATTTGTAGCAGACATTTGAGAATTCTGTGCACCTGCAGACCATTCCTGATTGCTGTTACAGCAAATCACGCCAGTAGATATCAATCATATCATTTAGAGCTGGGGGGCATGGCAGCAGTTCATTATCAGTAAGATAACATCCAACACATTTCCAGAGCTGATTGTAATAGTCTTTGTGGGTGTATAATACAATTACAAGAGTGACTGTGACTGACAGATACACACATCCTACATGTCTCACCACATCCTGCTTACAGCGTATATCAACTCGCTTCTAAAGATCATATTGCAACTTTATTTAGCGCGATCTGGAAGAAATTTTTATTATTTACTCATGCTTTTCTGTAACTTATTTTTGATTGACAAAAATAAAGTATTTTACACACTTGAAAAACAGTAGTCAAAGGGAGAGCTGCATTTTGTTGGGCAGTCCTCTCACCCCCTCCTCAAGATAAAAGGTTGCCATGACAACTGCATCTTCAACGGGCACATCATCTTGTCTTATGCAGTAACTATAGCAACCGCTGAGAACAATGATATGACTTAATTGGTTTATCTGGTATGTATATTAGTAACACAATACGCAACATTATACTAACTATTAATATATATATATATATATATATATATATATATATATATATATATGCATACATATAAACATAAATACACACACACATATATATATATATATATATATATATATATATATATATATATACTAGAACTAGAATTCTGAAGCAACATCAGCTTGAATCTTTGTATCTTTCTTTATGAAAGGGATCAGGCATATGAGCTACTTCTGAATTACAGTTTGATATAGAAGCCTCACATGTATTTACCATTTTCACAAAGAGAAACACCTCCTTCAAGTAAAAGGACAAGAGCAGCATTTGACAATGATTTATGCTCTTTTCTTCTTCCCAAACTCAAGTACAACATCTTGCTTGACATGCATATGTACATATTTTAAGCAAGCTCTGTGGACATCTGCTGCAGTCACTAAACTAAATTTATCCTTGTTCCTTCCATGAACAATGGTTAGCGAGGAAAGGACACAGGCTCCCCTGGCGCACAACAACTAGATGTAATAGTGAAGGATTTCACTACAAGCTAAGTGTGCACACGGAGACTTGGAGAGAAAATTAATTAAAATAGAATGTAACTGTCATGTGCATTCCTCTTACTGGCAGCTGCAGATAGGTGAGTAAGGCATCATATCATTTATAGATGTCCCAGTATGCTCAGGACTGTTTGATGCTGTTACAAATAAAATATATTTCTACTATAGGAACCTAAATACAAAAAAAAAGTCTGGAAAATATTTACATAACATGGATTGTCATAACTTGCCGAATAGCTCAAGGCACTTTCACAGAAACTGTCTTTTTCTCTGCTTGCTATAGTGTACCCCTCTTTGGCACAATAATACCCCATGCCAATAGCTTCTATGATGGGGGAAATTGGAGCTCTTTTAGAGCCTTTCCCTATTCCTGGGCTCTTTTCCATTTGCTGAAGTGTAGAAATATATTGTCTGTGGAACACAATTGACATATCTGGTAATCTGTACCAGCTTTTCAAACTCACTTTATTCATACAAGGGTACACTGTGCCAGTAGGAAACAGGCTGAACGAAAGAAGATCATTAGAGCCTCTCCCCATCCCCGGGCTCTTTCCCCATAGTACTAGGGGTGTGACAAAGTGCTGGGGGTGTAACCAGGGGCGGATGTAGATTTTTTTTAAGGGGGGGCGGGGGAGATTCAGTCCTCGCCCCATTTTTAATTTCTAGCAGTAATCCAATGGTGAAGGAGGTAAAACTCTCACTGCTCCGGTGCTTTGTGATTGGTAGGTATCTTGTTACTTCCCTGAACCCTGTATGTTGCTGATGACCAGTGGGACTCACCTTTCACCCTCATAGGGTAGCAGTGAAGGAGTTATAGTGGAAACACTTAGTGTATTTATTTCATCACTGCCTGTATAAACTTACTTAAATTTGAATGACCACTAAAATCAAAATAATAAGCACCATGGATATGCAGCTTGTAGCATTCATAAATGTACAGTAAAAGTAAAAGATCTTATACCTCGACAGGAGTTATTGTTACATGTAAACGTATTGTCTTTCCCACTCTTCAACCCACGGGGATAACTAGAACTTTGGTGGCCTCATTGAAATGTTGAAAGGACCCCCAAAGCTTCATGGACATCTTCCCCTCACACTACCTTGCCGGGAGAACTCCGCAACACCGCTCTGTACTTGTGTCTCACTCATACAGAAAGGGAACAACAGAGTTACATTACCCTCTGAACAGAGAACTCCACAAAGTTTCAAGGCACTAAAATAACACGGTAGCGACTGCTAACCTTACTATCCTGGTAGTTTTGCCCTTGGTCCTATGATTAACCACTTTGATATTTGTTTCTCTTAAAAATATTTAAAAGACACACAACAAGTAAAGATATAATACATTTATCTAAGTTTATGGTGGCACAGCAATTAGTGCTACTGCCTCACATCTCTAAGGCCATGAGTTGTAGTCCAACCATGACACTGGTGGAGTTTATAGTTTTGTTTTTGTTTTTTTATTGTACTAATTAATAAAATATTGTTTACATATTACCAACATATAGCTATGGGCTGAGTTATGGCCTCACCATTGAGGCGCACTTCATGACTTAACAGTCTGAGAACCACTTTCAAGGTTCTGTATCGAACACCAAAACAACAGATAGAGACTCCTTTATTCAATGTTGTCAGGACAATCTGTTTCTAAACACATTTCTTATTCACTTCCCCCTCCTGCACTAGACATTGCTCCTGAGGGTCCCAGAATCTGATGTTTTACAGGGTCATCAACCACTGATAGGGAAAGGTCATTCTACAGCCAGAGAATTGGTCTATAATTACACGGGGCTGAAAAGTTTCCGAAAAAGCAGCAGTGAAGAGTATATTATAAGTAGAGATGGTCACTGACCCTCGTGTTTTGGTTTTGTATTCGGTTTTGGATCTGGATTACCTTCGTGTTTTGGTTTTGATTTTGCAAAACCGCCCTTGCGTGTTTTGGTTTTGGTTTTGGTTTTGGTTTTGTTTGGTTTTGTTTTGCTATTTTTCAAAAAAATACAATTTTTTTGGTCTAAAATAACCTAATTTAGTGCTCCACCAGTTTCTTAGATAAGTGAGGTAATTCTAAAGCTAATAAATTATGAAAAAAAACAGTTTAATCCCTGGTAGGCTGTCCTTAATTCAAACACTTGTCTGCAAATTATACAGACAAACCTGGTTGTCTACCTCCTCCATCTTTGATTATTGGCAATGTAGCCATCATCTTTGGGTGTATATTACACTCTTCACTTGTAGTTGAATATTAAAAAAAGGAGCCTGCACAGACTGTGGAACTAGAAAGTAAAATTAAATGGACCACGGTAGTTTGGTGGCTATCTATGCCTCCCCCCGCCCTCCACTTGTAGTTCAATATAAAAAAAGCAGCCTGCACAGACTGTGGAACTAGAAAGTAAAATTAAATGGACCACGGTAGTTTGGTGGCTATCTATTCTCCCCCCGCCCTCCACTTGTAGTTCAATATAAAAAAAGCAGCCTGCACAGACTGTGGAACTAGAAAGTAAAATTAAATGGACCACGGTAGTTTGGTGGCTATCTATGCCCCCCGCCCTCCACTTGTAGTTTAATATAAAAAAGCAGCCTGCACAGACTGTGGAACTACAAAGTAAAATTAAATGGACCACGGTAGTTTGGTGGCTATCTATGCCCCCACCCCCCCGCCCTCCACTTGTAGTTCAATATAAAAAAAGCAGCCTGCACAGACTGTGGAACTAGAAAGTAAAATTAAATGGACCACGGTAGTTTGGTGGCTATCTATGCCCCCCCCTCCCTCCACATGTAGTTGAATATAAAAAAAAGCAGCCTGCACAGACTGTGGAACTAGAAATTCGAATATGCAAAGAAATGGACAAAGGCAGTTTGGTATCTGCCTGCATCAGATCCCCTCTCCACTAGGAGTAAAATAGAAAACTATTCAGCCGTTATATAATCTAGAATATAAATAGAAATTGAGAAAGGCAATTTGGTATCTGTCTGCATCATATTCATCAACATCCTCATTAGCGCCCTCGTCACCTCCACAAATCTCCCCCTCATCCTCTTCTATTTCCAAAGTGGCATCCTCAATTTGTGTATCACCGGCTACACTCGGGCTGTTCAGGTACACATCAGCAGAACTGCTGAAAGGGCCCTTCTTTATGGGTACACTAACAGAATGCTCACGATTAGACATCCCACTGTTGGATGGACTCTCCACAGGGATTGGTGTCATTTGTGAATCAGAGCAAACATTATCCTCTAATGCCTTACTGTTATCTTGCAGCTCGGCTTTGACGCGTAACAGTAGTTGTACACCAATTGTAGGCTCGGTAACTTTTTGGGATCTGCCTCTAATAGCCAAAGGTGAAGGCCTCATTCTCTCTTTGCCACTGCGTGTGTAGAATGGCATGTTGGCAATTTTTTTTTTTATCGGCACTTAACTTTTGCTCAGTAACACTTCTTTTTCGCTTCAACACAGTAAAAAAATGTTTTGTTTTTGTTTTTTGGACTGATTTTGAAACACTGTGTAGTTTGACATCGCCTTGCCCAGATGACGTACTGGGAACACTACCATCAGGACTGGTGACAGAACCTGGTTGCTCATTCTGCTCATATGTGGACTGCTTTGAATCCATTCTGAGCCCAAAGCACTTGTAGTGCTACAAATTATTTGGTAGATACTGCTGACAGATAGTAATTTTCACAGCCAGAAATATTTATGCACAATTATGGGGGACACCCCAAAAGCACTAAGGAGTGCCAAATATTGAAAACAAAACAAAACTCCTCTATCCTCCTCTCTTCTCTAGCGATTTTTGATAGCTCAATTGGAATAAGAATATTGTATTCTCTGTCCCTGCTCTAATCAGCCTGTGACTACACCCTGCTCTCTCCCTCTGTCAAATGGCGATGGATTGCTGTGGAGGCGTGTATTTATAATCTTGAAGTATCGCGAGAACCGAGCCCTGAGATCCGACGGCATCACGATGACGTTCTGCCTCGATTTGGACTCGGAGCGGGCAGGAGAGTACCGAGCTACTCGGCTCAGTACTCGGATAGGCGATATTCGGATGGATTCGGTTCTCGGGAAACCGGATCCGCCCATCTCTAATTATAAGTGTAAATTTATGGAATGTTTACAGAATGTGAACAATGAAATATAGTAATCTAAAAGTCAAACGTGGAGAACGAAAGTAAGCATTGGTTTGAAATGGTATGATCACTGTCATTAACTTAACATAGCTCTGTAAATAGATGTTTGTTCTTCTTTACTTGTCCATTTACCTTACTGTACAAGAAAACACCTTTAATGGTCAGTTAGCAAGCTGTAATTTTGCCCAGTGTGGTCTCCTTCAAAAACTATTTGTTTGTATCAGCAAATGGAATATGGAAATGGTGCTGCGTTTGCTCTCTGAGACCTCATGTTCACTGGTGCTGCAATATATCCATTTACTAGTATATTCAGTGCTAATACAACACTTGTAAATTGATCTGATGGAACCCAGGTTTTTTGCGCTGCGTTTGACATGCGTATTCAGGTGCGTATTTAAAATTATATCAAACAGCAGTGGGCTTAAAGCCTTACCAGTTACATTTTCATGGCTAATTTGTTCAAGGACTACTTACTATATGTGTAAGTAGACATGTAGCACTACTGGAATATTATTTAATTCCATGCTGTTCACTAAATCACAAAACTTCTTACTTTACAGGCTAGCTCTGCTTCTTTTTCTTCCAACTTGTTTTCCTATAGAATTTTCCATAACCTAGCTTTCAATTCCTTTAAAAGAGAACCCCCACAAAACGCTATTCTTTTCAACTTAAAGGAAAATGATAGGTACCTGCAACAGAGTAAGGTCATTTCAATTTTCCTGCCGGTTGTCATAGACGTTCAGTGACACTCATATACTGGAACTTCTCAATATTTATTTACACTGGCAGTTTGAATTTCCCCGATGTCAAATGAGTGATGCATCAGGATGGATGGCTCAAATTGCAAGGATAAAGATTTGCACTGACAGTCTAAATTACCTAACTCTAGGCATGGGACGTTAGGAGTAGCATCGGAGTATAAGGCTACTTGCTGCTTAATCATGGCAACCAGCAATAATGCTTCAAGATTTTTTGACTGTTACAGATATCTCAAAGAACTGTGCCGTATTTCAGCTCTGAATTTCGGCGGGTGTGCAACTATAAGTCTCAGCATGCTCTGCCAGCCAGAGCCTGGTGAAACCTGTTACTCCCCGAAGGTTGAGTTAAACTACATTATGGGACATTTCCCCCACTTCCATCTCGCCACCCTTCTCTCTAATCTCAATGCGGCTGCGAGACTTATCTCTCTGCCTTGCCTTACACTGGCTCCCTTTCCCCGACAGAATGCTCTTTAAACTCCTCAACCTCACCTACAAGGCCCTCTCCCATTCCACTGCTCTTTATGGATCTCATTTAGAGTCGGACGCAAAGTTTGTTTCAGAAGTGTAGGAGATGGGAATGTGCTGCAGCTTGGTAGGGTTTTACGAGTGTCAAGCAACCCAATTTGCGTCCCACTCTTAATATCCTATCGAGCTGGAGCAGTTCCTGCAGCTAGCTAAAGCTTGCGCCACCTAATTCCTGCCACACAGCTTTAGCCCTGTTTTGACGTGTGTTGTGTCTGCGCCTCACTGCGACTAGGATATATTTACATGGCCACGCCTTCACAATTCCGCGTTCCTCCCATTCTCTCGTAGTCAGACGCAAGCTGTCGCAAGTGTTAATTGCATCCAAGATGCAGGCAGATTTGGGTCTTTCTGCACATGCGTGGTAGTGTTTTTTGGTTAGATGCGCCTAAAATGGACTTTGCGTCCGACTCTAAATGAGGTCCAATATCTCTAACCTCCTCTCCATCCACACTCCCACCTGTTCCCTGCTTTTGGTCATTGACTGTTGCCTCTCCTTCGCACTGATTACCTCATCTCATGCCAGAATTCAAGACTTCTACTTTGCTGCCCCCCTCCACTGGAACAACCTCCCTCACTCCATCCGTCTGTCCCCTAATCTTAGCTCCTTCTAAAGGGCTCTCAAAACCCATCTGTTCCTCAATGCCTACCAGCCATCCACCTAACCTTCTCCATCCTTGTTTTTCCTACCTCCCACTTCCCTGTACACTTGAGCCTCTCCACTGACTCCTCTCCTGCCTGCAGTCTGTTTCCCCTCCCTTTAGTATGTAAGTTCTTACAAGGAGGGCCCTCTTTCATTCTGTCTCAATACTATTTCTTCTGCTCCTACGTCACTGTACTTGCTATGTTTGGAGCTATTGAAGTCTTGGTTATACTTGTTTTTCTCTGTTCTTTTGTACACTGTTTGGTCTACTGTTTGTACTGTATTTTGTATTTTGTACGGCGCTGCGGAAACCTTTTAGCACCATATAAATAAAGTATAATAATATATTCCAGTTGACACAGTGAAGAACTGTTATCAGCAAACGCAATTGTTTGATATATGTTCTATTGTTTTATAAAGTCAGCAACTTACTTCAGTTGTAAGAACATGATAATATATTGAATGGGCTGTATTTATTTACTGTTTAGTTTTGGTAAATTTTAACATTAAAATCTTATTAGAGAGAAAAAAAAAAGCTATTGACAAGATTTGCACTGAACAGCAGATTCTGAATCCAGAACACAGGAAGAGATTCTTACTATGTTAGGGATTAATCTTTCATTTATAGACTGGTAAGCTTAGTGAGACCATTGGCCAGGGACTGCCGGCTCTACAGAGTCACCCTTCTTCCAAATTTAAAGAAGTAACAATGAGAGAGTGTTATTTTCAGAGGAAAAATAATGCTGAAATGTATTTTAAAGGATATGGAACTTATATATGCAACACAATAGTTCTGGTGTAAGGAACCTCTGGGGAATGAGCTTCTGCATTATGACCTAAAACCGTCACTACCTTTGTTACTGAAATGGTTAAAATAATTCTAACCAGGTAGCGATAGCTATTTGAAATTCACAGTGTAACTTTCTTAAATGCCCATGAAAAGAATAAATCCCGCAAGAGTGACACAACTAATTGTTCTGTCGTCAGTGGTATTGCAACTCACGGGAAGACTTGCACTTATTATGCTTTAAATCTTTTAAAAAAGGACTGCTAAATACAACTATACATAATTAGCTATCATTATCCATTGTTCTGCACAGTGATTAATAAGGAGGTATAACTTAATTGGGTCTACATTTGCAGATAAAAACAGTTACAAAGCATCTTGTGTAACCTAAACAACCACCCTATATTTAGGCACATTGAAAATATGTATCTTATATAGCGATAAGAAAAACATTGCACATTCTACTAGAAATAGGCTCTTCATTAAAAAAGTAAATTACCATCTTATTATTGCTTTTGTGTTTGAAAAGTCAGATATGTCATTTGAGATTTTTTTTTATTGCGAACATGTACAAACATGTGTTTTTTTTATTATATTTATTATTAATTATTATTATTATTAATTTTTATTTATAGGGCACCACTAATGTGTCCGTAGCGCCGTACAGGGACAAACAAAATTACAATACGAGGTGAGACAGCACAGTAAACAATAAGCACAATAACTCTGTGAGCTCAAAGGACAACTAGGGCGTGGGAGGGGAGAGGGGAAGGTCCGTATACGACGGAGCCCAAGAGGGAGGGCATGGGTGACAGGGAGACCCCCAGAGGGGAAAGGAGGGAGCGAGAGGGGACGGGGGGAAGAGGGTCCTCGAGGAGGAGGGCTAGGTAACTGGAGAGCAGAGTAAAAAGTGGTGAAGACAGGAGGAGAGGTGACCCTGCTCAAAGGAGCGTACAATCTAAGGAGTGGGGTAGACAGACAGAGAGACACAGGGGTGAGAGGGAGAGAAGGAGGAACGGAGGATAAGGATAAGGGAAGGGGAATGAAGGGGAAGAGGCAGAAGAAAAGGTAGGAATTTAAGTGGGAGACTGGTTTTTAAAGCCCGTTTGACACTGGGCAACATTTCCAAAATAAGGTGATTTAAGAATCACCAAATCTACAGCTCTCCTCACCAGAGGCACAGCTGTTGTTCCCGAGTTCTGTTGTGTGTCTCACGGCTTCGGCTGAAAGCCAGTGGCTGTGTGACACTACGGAGCAGTCAAGGAAATTGCAGGTTTCTATTGGTCCTATTACTCACACCCATTTCAGCGGTAAGTTGTGAAGAATAATCATTTTTAGCATACAGTTCCTGGGGCTATACTAAGTGGAAATAGTAGGTAAGTGAAAATATAACAAGTCATTGGGAATGTTGCTTTAAATGTGTGTATAAATTCCTGTAAATAATGTTTGTCAAAATGGATAAAAGTGATGACATCTGTCACTGGTTAGCTGTAAATTCACTTAAATCTGCACTGCTACCTAGAGAGGGAGCAGAGCATTAAGGCTCTGCCCTTTCCCCAGAGTCAAAGAGACAGGTTGTCTTTAAAATGAGGTTTACGTATTGATTAGAGTTCTGCATTACAATTACATGCAGAGCTGTGTTTCTTATCTCCTCTACTGTCCTCAATTTTAAGTAATTATACTGACATTTAAAGGGAATACCCCTTATTGACCAATCCTGGCTCCATGTATAGCAACAAAGAGCAGTTATCTCTGTTGTCTAAATCAGTGCAGTGAAATCGTCATACTGCAAGCCATCCATAGCGCTTCAATGGAATCCTATAGAACCTTCGATAAAGCTCTGTTAAAACACAATGGCTTGTCTGAATGGAGATTCTCCCATTTTATATAGGGTATATATAAGGTGACTTAAGAAGGAGTTTTCCAAAGTGAACAAACTATTTAATCTTCTGAGAGAGATTGCAGTCAATAGTTTAGTGAATTGGCTTTAAAATATAAAATAACGTTAGAGCACAAGATTAGTCAGCATCAGCGTACAAAATGGCTGCTTCCACATGTTGTAGACAAAGGGTTATGGTAAAGGATTGGTGCATAGGTCTCTACAGTGTGTTGCACAACTTGCACAGTCAATTCCTTAGTTCTTTGGGCTGCTGATTCAGGGGGTGGATGGTTAATTGATGATACATTAATAATGCAAGTATTTTGTTTTAACTAGATGGTTATCATTTATTTCAAAAGTATTTTTCTTGTTTTGACAGCTTTCCAGTATGTTTGAAAATATTTTTTGGCAACCTGCATGAAGACTTAGCGGTATATTTACTAAACTGCCGGTTTGAAAAAGTGGAGATGTTGCCTTTAGCAACCAATCAGATTCTAGCTATCATTTTGTAGAATGTACTAAATAAATGATAGCTAGAATCTGATTGGTTGCTATAGGCAACATCTCCACTTTTTCGAACCTGCGGTTTAGTAAATATACCCCTTAATATTAATACACCGTGTGAAACTTAATCTCCACATACAATTGTAAACCAATTATCAACAACATTCTGGAAAAACAGGAATTCACGGTCACCAGTACAGCACATTCTGCTGAGGAAAATCTAAATGACGTTATATAAAAATAACACATTTGTCAACTTTTTTATGCTGATTAACAGATTTCTAATTACATTTTTGCATAAACATGAGACAGACTCATTCCGGCCACATATCTATGGTTTGATTGACAGGCATTGTGCCTCCTGGCAATACATATTGTATGGATAAATCAGTTTTCAGTTGTTTAAAAAGACTGTGACCAAGAAAATTGAATGGCTAGTCTAGAAAAGAATATGAACTAATTCCTCAAATTGTTTTTCTGCATTGTTCAGCAGATGTTCTGCATGGCTGGATATAACTTGACAAGCGCTGCCTATTAGCTAGTCCATAACTCTATGAAACCACAGAAATCAAAGTTATTGCTAATTTGTTCTGTAAGTCGATTTGTACTTTGAAGAATGAATATTAATAATCTGTCACTGTGTTATTTTGAAAAAAAAAAACATAGCGCATCAAAAGATAATGGAACCTATCTTCTAATATCCGCCGCCTTCATTGTAATTCATTCATGTCAAATTAGCTATCTTGTTCCACCAACCTTCTGCATTAAGCACTCCACCTACAAGTTGGTGATTTTCTCAATTTATTTTCAACAACTCAATGCATTTTAGTCAGAATAAGCTACTGCTGGGGGAAAAACAGCAATATAGATAAGATAGAAACTCATAATTTAGTATGTGCGTGATGAATACAGCAAGCTCTTAAAGTAGACAATCATTTGTATCTGGTAAACTAGTCATTTTTTTTAAAAGGTTACAACGTTTCTGTATTCATGGTTATTTCTGTGTTGCTGAATCGTATGTAAACTCAATTGTCTGTTCAAAGACAATTTTAGACTGTTCAATAGTAATAGACAGTTTATAGTAATAGCAATATTAGCAATACTACCACTCATAATAATATATAGTAATATAATGCTGTAATGATGATATATAGTAATATATTACTATAGTAAATAGTATTTTAACTCTATAATGATATATAATAATGTAACGCTATAATGATATATAGTAATAGACAGTTTATAGTAATAGCGATATTAGCAATACTACCACTCATAATAATATACAGTAATATAATGCTGTAATGATATATAGTAATATAAATAAATAAATAGTAATAAAAATAAATAGTAATCTAACTCTATAATGATATATAGTAATGTAACGCTATAATGATATATAGTAATATATTACTATAATAAATAGTAATATAACGTTATAATGATATATAGTAATATAGCGCTATAATGATATATAGTAATATAACACTATAATGATATATTGTAATATATTATTATAATAAATAGTAATATATCTTTATAATGAGCTACAGTAATATGATATATAGTAATATAATGTTATAATGATATATAGTAATATATTACTATAACAAATAGTAATATAACTTTATAATGATTTATAGTAATAAAACCTTATAATTAGAGATAGTAATATAACGCTACAATGATATATAGTAATATAATGTTATAATGATATATAGTAATATATTGCTATAACAAATAGTAATATAACTTGATAATGATTTATAGTAATATAACTTTATAATGATATATAGAAACGCTTTTATTTCTTTCTCTTCTATGTTTTTGACAGGAGAACAGACGGATACTTACATAGACATCTCTAGGGTGTAGGGGGATGACAGTGCGCACAGGGGCTTTACAAAAGTTGATGTCAGAGCAGGAACGGGGGGAAGTAGAACATGTTTTCTTTACTCTGTTCCTGCTCTGTCATCCGACTCTAAAGAGCCCTTATGTACGGTTAGTCCATAGAGATGAATGATCCTCTATGTCAAAAATTGCCTCTCCTTTGTTGTTCTGTCAAGCACCAGAATGAAGGAGAGAAGGAGCGAAGGAGGAGTGTGTACTTAAGGTTTGTTTTTTTGTTGCTGTTAGTGGCAGAGTAGTATGTCTACTTTATAAACAGCTAATTGTGAGTCATTGTTTAGATTCATTTTATTAGACATCAACAAAATGAACATCAATCTAAGCATGGATTTTCATTCATATCATATATTTATATTGAAGTTAAAATAACTGAGATTTGCGGAGCTTACTGCGGAGCGGCTAGCTCCCAACGGCTCAGCCTTGTGAGCACTTATGAGGCAGAGGTACTGAATGACGACAGCCGCCTGGGAGGAAGTATAGAGCAGTATATCAGTACATTATCATACTGGACACACTTCATTTTTTATCAGCCAGAGGGAGCATCAGAAAACTATTTGTATTTTGGGGGCAGGGCACTGTAAAAAAATTATATTTCTCTCAGAAGTCACAGGTTTTTCTAAAATAACAATGTACTTTCTTAATCTGGAATGTATGTTTGTTCCACGAATTAATGAAATTGTCAAGATTTTACAAACTGAGCATTTCTAAGGCTACATACCCACTGGTGTTTTTGTGTTTGACAAATTACTAGTGTTTTTACTTTTGATAAAAAGCCCAATTCACCCCCACTGTTCTCATCACCACCAGATCCCCGGGGAGGACCAGGCTTTGGGCCACTCCCCGCTGGCTGCGCATTCAGGGCCTGATGTTGAGTTGAAAATATGCCAGTTTGTGCATCGCACATGCTCACTTGCATGTATCGGACACTTGCACCTCCTTACAACGGTGAGGTTGTATGGGGGACAAAAAGGGTGAGCTGACATAGGTCAAATACAGTAAGGGCATGTTCATGCAGAGCTGCAGAAATACGCATATAAATGCGGAAATACACTATGCACAGTGTGCATTGATTAGTAATGTCATTTATGACCACTTTACAAAAAAACTCTGCATAAGACCCTTAATGTATACATCTGTTGAGGCACAGACATATAAGTTCACTATATACAAAATAGTAAAAAGTAACTGTTGAAGCTTTACTTATTAAGCATTTGAATATGAATCTTTCACTGGTTACGTTACTATTCATACAGAAAAGGAAATAGGGAATAGGGAGTAGTCGCACCAATTGTGAGGGAGTAGTTTTACCCTTCTGAATTAAATATCTCAAATAATGATAGATTTTTTCTATTTGAAGGGGTGCATCAAAACCTGTAGATTAGTACATGGATAACTGAAGAGAAAGTTGGTTGCTGGGATGCACTAAACACTCCACTATTTATTAGTGGTGGGGATAAATCTGTGGCTAGAGTACCGGTAATAAAACTTAACTTTTATTGTATATAATTGTTAAAAATTGTTTTGGATAATAACAGCAAAATATGTATCAGAAATATAAAAATGGAAAATAGAATTTGGAATAAAAACTGGTCACTTCTGAAAAAGTCTCAAAACCATTGCTTATTGGGGCAATGAATAAATCAGTCTTAGGGCTAGATTTACTAAACTGCGAGTTTGTAAAAGTGGAGATGTTGCCTATAGCAACCAATCAGAATCTAGCTTTCATTTATTTAGTGCATTCTACAACATGACAGCTAGAATCTGATTGGTTGCTAAAGGCAACATCTCCACTTTTTCAAACCCGCAGTTTAGTATATATACCCCTTAAAGTATAATGACTGTTAGTATAATACCCTCAAGTCAATGTGTAGGCTGTCCTGACTTTTATCGATCTCCGTATATAGAATAAATGTGTAATCCTACAAAGAGAGGAAGGTTCTCACAAAATGCTTCTGATAACTCTGCTATCGAGGTGATTGCATATCAGTGAAAATAAAATTACTGTGAGTGTAATATGAAAAGTGCTAGCGATCAAAAACAAATTGTGAACACTGTTACTTACTATTCAGTAAGACTTGTTGCTAGGTCTGGACACTGAAAATATAAATGCTTTTAGAGATGGCCATGACCATAAAAATGTAAATAAAAAGAAATCACAGAAAACAGCACAAAGAAAATAAAGCACCATAAAGTATAAAAAAAAACAGAGAGCAACAGACTGATCCAACTGATTCAACTAATCTAATTTCAAAGGGATATAATTATCATTCTTACTACGTTTGTTTTAAAACGTACAACAGCATTTTAATTAGTTTATATACACGGTGCGATCCAGCAACATTTTAACCCTGTTATTAATCGTACCTACCCTGTATAAGCAGTATCGCAGGGTGGTGTGGCTAGAGATCAACGGCACAATCTACGTGCCATGGAATGTTCGCACAATAGCAATAGCTGTGTGCAGACCCCAGCTCTCCTGCTTTATTGTCAGATTTGTTTGATATAGTTTGTAACACTTGTTTAAAATGTTATAACAGCTAGATGTCTCTTACTTTGATTAAATGCATTGTTTTAACATATTACTGCACTTTTGTAGGTTAGATTGCCACTCTTATGACCCCTGAAGTGTATCAGGTTACCTATCAATGGGACAGAGGATATACAGAACAGGAGTTAATAAAAACAAATGTAAAAAACAATTACTCAATGAGACTTTTTCCTGTATAATTCCATTTAAGTAAATATATTACTTTGATGATACTAAAATGTGACTTAAATTCATGTACATTACATTGTGTCCTCTGGTCAATGGCTTAAATCCGTAAAACTGCACTATCCCCAGGAGCAATATAGTCCAGGGGGTAAATTTATCAAGCTGCGAGTTTCTGGCAAGTTTGAAAAGTGAAGATGTTGCCTATAGCAACCAATCAGATTCTAGTTTTCATTTATTTAGTACAAGCTACACAATGGTAGCCAGAATCTGATTGGTTGCTATAGGCAACATCTTCACTCTTTAAACCCACTGATAAAGATACCCCCAGCACCCTTCCCAGAGTATTGGGGGCTGGTCTGTGCAGCTGTTTTTCCCAGGGCTCCATGGGGGTGTGTGACACTTTGGAGAGGGTAGTTGCAAGAGGAGAAGCTACAGTCATGGACACTATGGCTTCTGATTAGTATTCTTGCTCACATCCCTTTCTCAAAACATATTAAAGTGGTGAAACTGGCCACCACTTTAGGTGGTGGTGCATCTTTAAGCTGGTCACACAACGGGTCATTCCCATCAACTGATTAACAGGTATCTCTGAAAATGCTCGGATCAAACTCAATTGTATTTTTTTTTTTTAAAGGCATCAAAAAAGTTTTGCTGCTACACACAGCGTTGCCGCAGCATGTGTGCCCATCCAAGCCCTGATTTCTCTGCAGTTATAGTGCATATAACACAGCATTATTGCTTCCAGGAGATGCAATTACAGATAAGATTTGAGCACTTATGCTCTTCCTGCTTAATTTTGTTATGCAAATTAGAGGTTGGTATTTAGCAAAGTCTACAGTGAAAGGATTTAGTAACTATCCTAAAATGTCTGATGCATCCCGTACAATATTATTTGGGAATGGTAGGGGCAGAGATACATCACAAAGAGGTACTGACATCTTTATGTATACAAGTCTTAAATCATTTTATGGCATAATGATTTTAATTATTGTACACAGTGAATAGCAAGTATAAAAGATAACACAATGTATTATTCTGCGTGTTATTCTGAGTGCTGCTATAGAAAATGACGGTTAATGATATGGACCTTTGCACCAAAGTGGTCTATTCACTAACATGAAATCATTAGTGACATTTCATTCACCTTTATGTCTTTGGGAGCTATTGGAATAAGCATAATTGAGGCACTAATGATTTAGCCAGCATCAAGTTCTATCCAAGAAGAAAGCTTAGAAATGTTTATTAAACTGGTAACATCCATTTTGTAATCCTCAAGCATATAAACAATACAAATTAAAAATCAAGTAAACCAGCTATTGAAAATGTATATACAGTTTTATCTGGCCTGTGTGTTATTGAGCTAAATAACATTGTTGAAATAGATTTAAGTGTATGGCGTTAGTTAAACATGTCCAATATGCTGTCTGCTCTTTCTGTAGTTACTATCTTAAAATTGTGGAACTTATCTAGCTTGCATTACTATGGGGCTTATGCCTAAGGGGTATATTTACTAAACTGCGGGTTTGAAAAAGTGGAGATGTTGCCTATAGCAACCAATCAGATTCTAACTGTCGTTTTGTAGAATGTACTAAATAAATGATAACTAGAATCTGATTGGTTGCCATAGGCAACATCTCTACTTTTTCAAACTTGCAGCTTATTTAATATACCCCTTAGTCTAAATGACAGACTTGCAGTCTCCTTATTAACATAAGTGCAATGTACAGGTTGTTTAGTCATACACTAGCAAGGCCACTGCAAGTTTTAAAAGAAGCAACTGGAATGATATGCTTAGGGCTATGCTTGACTATAAAGAGAAGCTTCTTCCTCACATCCCTATCTCACTGATTGTATGCTGTGATGTACCATTAATATGTCCCTATTTCAAACACAAGTTCAGTACTCACCATCAAATACAGGGAAAGGCAATTGTCCTGGTCTTGACCTGCTGCCCGAGCTCCAGTAGTCATACAAGGCTGGAAGATAAAACCAGCACTTGTTTGCATTGAACTTTCTTTTTATAGAGATACAAACATATTACATACAATAAATGTTTCTTTTGTGGAAGTCATTCATAAAGTGCTCCCAATGTGCACCTCAAAATGTCTTGGTCTTGCCTCAATCTACCGATACTTCCCATACCCTTACTCTGCTTTCAGAAGAAGCCTCAACAACCAGGAGATGGGTTTACGTATGAGGAGAGGCAGGAACACATGAAGAGGTGCACTATGTAAACCTCACACACACCTATCTCCTATGACATTATTACCACCCTTTTATTAAAACAAATCTCAGATACTGCTCAGTTTAACCTCATTTAATCATTAGAGGGAGGGTACTGTCTGTAATACATGTGTGTGTGTGAAGCTTTTTTATTACATTTCATAATGTGCACTTGAAAATGTGCCAAAGTGCAACATGGAGGCACAAAAAGGTGGATAGGATGAGAGCTGAACACCACCAGCTTTGAGCAAGTCTCTTTGCCGATTATAACTCACCCTTCCACACAGACCATTGTAAGGCGCAACAGATTTTTTGTGACATAGCATTTGGCGGCAGATAAGAACCGCTTGACCCATCTAGTTTTCCCATTTTTTAACCTATGGTAACCTCAAACCCTATTAGATGCTTTATTGTTTGTAAGGACATCCTTATGTCTATCCCAAGCATGTTTAAATTGCTCTACTGTATTAGCCTTTACCACCTCTGATGATATTTCTCTTCCTCTGAACAATGTTTCCCTCCTGTACCTTGTTAAAACACTTGATATATTTGAAAATTTCTGTCATGTCCCCCCTTTACCTTCTCTGCTCAAAACTATCTTTTAGTCTTTCCGGGTAAGTTTTGTGCTGTAGGCCATGCATTATTTCAGATGCCCTTCTTTGTACAGTCTCTAAGGGATATATATCCTCCTGGAGATATGGCCTCCAGAACTGGACACAGTATTCTAGATGAGGCCGTACCAATGACCTATACTGTGGTATTATTACTTCTTTTTTTCTGCCGATTCCTCTCTCTCTGTAGCCAAGCATCTGAAGTGCCTTCCTCATTGCTTTGTTACATAGCTTACCTGCCGTTAAGTCACCTGCAATATGACTCCTAGATTCCTTCCCTCCTCAGTAGTTTCCATTATAGTGCTATTGATACTATATTTAGCCTTTGGGTTTTTGAGACACAAGTGCATGATTTAGCATTTTTTGGTATTAAACTCTAGTTGCCACTCTCTTGACCATTCCTTTAGTCTACTTAGACAATCATTTGTTTTACTCCTCCTGATGTGTCTTCGCTATTAATTACAATAAAGAACTACCCTAAAAATCCCACATTCTCCACAACCTTTATGTCATTTTAATAATCTGTCTTTGCAAAAGGAAATCTGATTTCTGCATCCACCGCAAAAAGAAGCATCTACTCCCTTCTTACCTCTGCCTGTGCAATGTTCTGCTCCTCTGCAAGCAGCAGCATCTTGCATAAATTCAATGCATCCTGGTGGAAATCTAGGTGCTTTTACACAAACTGAGGTGCAAAGGAGTGCTGCTTCCATACTCCATGTGACGGTAAAACATAATTTATTTTAAAATGTGACAGCAGAAATGTATCAAAATAAGAATTTCTATAGCAACCAGGTGTCTTGCTAGCGTTCAAGTGTCCACTGTAGATCATGGGTGGATTGGGGATGGGTTGTATGTCCACCGATCAAGCCACATTTGTACTCCATCCTAAAGATAATATTTCATTGCAAACATGAGATATTTCTAATTGAGCTCAAAAAGGTGGAGATTTAAAAGGGTTCCCTACTTTGCATGGCAGCTCAAAACCCTTGTCCCAAAAGGCTTTGAGCCCATAATAGCTAAATAATGATCAGGCGTACATTGTTTTTTTAAAAAAAGAAAAAAGCTAGTGTTACATTTAATGAAAGTACAATCAGGGAAATGCTTAAACCTGACATTTTTTTTACTTCTGTACTCCAAGGCACAATGGGTGTGCAAAATACATGATTAAACAAATGGGGCATGAACTTAAGCTGAATACAGAACAAACGCAGAAATGCATTAAATGAGGCTTGTTAATTTGTGATACTCAATGCACCACATTAGTGTACATGTGTTAATGTATAAGAAGCATCAGAGTGGTGTAGAGATTGTAGAAATGATTAACAGAACTTTAAATCCACAAACTCGAGATGAGTGAAATCTTGAAAACTCTTCAGCAAATTATTTGTTTAATTACTCATATGACTGTGTACTTCTCTGGTGGAATTAAGTAGACCGTTCCTCCTATCCAACCACACAGCACAGCAGAATGAATTGACTGCCATGGTCCCAACTGTATTAATAGACTATGGGTCTGAGTTATTAAGGAAAACAAAGCATAAAAAGAGTAACTTTGCACCTGGGCAAAACCATGTTGCATTTGAGGGGAAGGAAAATTTAAAAAGTGGGGAGAGATTTATATTTGGGGTAGGACATGTCCTAGATCAACTTTAAATTTCAGTGTAAAAGTAAAGCTATACAGTATTAGTATGCTACATGTAAAAACAGACAGTATTTAACTTATGTGCAAAATAATAAACTAATTTGCTCCCCTTACATTGTAACATGGTTTGTACAAATACTGTGCGGATTGGAGACGCAAAAGTGAAACTCGAAAATTGTATCACCGGAACTTTGCGCCAAACAGCCTGAGCTTGATTTGCTCAAAATTTTGCTCAACTTTGCCCCAAACACAAAATTGAAAGCGCTACGGAATTTGCTGGCGCTATATAAATAAATGATGATGATGACAAACACATCCCTTTGCAAACTGTGCAAACTATTGTTTTCAATTGAGACAAATTAGGACTGATAACAATGGATATATAGATGCTCAAATATTTATACGTTTGAATTAATGCTTTAAGTATTGCCACAATTATTAGAAACATGTTATTACAGTTTTATTATGATTTGGTTAACGGTTTCTTTAAAAGTCCCTACAAAAACAGCAATTATGTATGAATGCACAAGCGACAAAAAAACAATCAATCTTTGCTTAAAACCGAATATTAATGTATTGAATTAATGTTGTGTAATTGCTATACAGAGATGTCTTGTGAAATTACATGACTTAGAAAAATTAGCATCCATTAACCTGGGAATACATTTATAATTGCACTTAGGTACATTTGAGGCAGCGCCGTGAAGTGATCAGTATGTTAATTGTCAAGCTTTAGGCTGCAGATCTGAAATCAGTTGAAAGAATTGAAATAATCAGCATCCCAGCGAAGAATTAAAAAAATAATAATAAAATAAATTAAAGTAAAATGGGAACGTTCAAATGTGTTATGCTTTAAAATCCCTGTTGCTTATGTGGCATCCTAGGGTAGCATAATGGCTCCCTTCCAAGTCTAATCACATGAGCGGGCACTGTGCACTTGGAATACTGTATTGTCAGTTAAGAGCTCTGTCTTCTGCCAGAATTCCATAGTTCAGCACTTGATTGTTCTATGCTGCACTTCTCATCTGCTCAACAAACTGCAGCATCCCTTCTCCCAGCATAGTGTCAGCTATTGGTTTCTCCCTGACACGTGACGAATGAAGCCCCTTTTCTTTTTCCCTTTTTTTTTCCCTGTGTATCTTTTCCTTTGCCAATCCGTGTGCAGGGCACTGATAGGCCAAGCTGATGCGCAGGCAATTTATCATCTTGATCTCCCACTGAGTCAGGGAGCTCTTCTGTCACCAGTATTGATTTCAGAGGATGGACTAAATTTCCTAGGATTTCCATTAAGAATTAAGAAAAAAAGCTATAAGCACGCAGGGTAGCCAGGCAGACATGGATATGAGATGGCACTGTGAAACCTTCCAGGTAGCTACTTCTATCACAGCCGTTACAGAGCACAGGCTGAGCACTGGAGCATGGAGGGGTTTTAAACATGTCATTTGGTTTACAAGTACAACAAAATATTAGGGGGTGGGAGAAACTATTTCACCGATCTGCACAAATGTATATATATATATATTATTTTTTTTTTGCTATTCGGAAACGTACTTGGAGAGATTGCATGTCATTAATATTAAAAGCACATTTCTGCATGTTCCGTGTTTAAGTATGGAATGTTTAGATATGTCTTCCTTTTTCTGCATCATGTAGCGAAAAGGGTTTTTGTCTTTGTCCTGGCAGTATGAGCTGCTGTGTTCAGTCTTTTTCTAGCATGTCTGCTACAGCAGTGTACAGTAGATGACAGCACTAGTAAAAACACGATCTAACGCTGCTTCCAGCGTGTGATAGACAGCTTGCAAGGATAATCTAATTATTTCGGGGGGAAAAAAATGCTTTAATTCTTGACCACGACAGCATTTTTTTTTTTCCTGGCTGTTTGTTTTCCCCCCTTCCACCGTTTGCAAAGGTGGAGGCTCTGTAACGTCTAGTGCATGCTGATGTATTAATCATGGAGAAGTACAAGCAAATAAAATGTTACACAGAAACATGTACAGTATACACAGAAAATATGTATATTTTGCATGCCAGAATGACTGTTAATATTTTTCATAATATACATATATATATATATATATATATATATATATATATATATACTGTACATTTTTTAATGCTAATTGACTTTAATGCTAATCACCTACTGTGTATCTGTAATGTACATGTGATGGTAAAACATAGTTTATTTTAAAATGTGACAGCAGAAATGTTGTATCAAAATAAGAATTTCTTTTGCCAAGAACTAATGCATAATGGATCTGCTGTTATATAATCTCCCGATTGTTCATTCATGAGAATCGAATCTCCCTATTTATATATTTTAGCAAAAACCAAAAGACCAACAACGAATTATTACAATACATTCAATTCATCTTTAATGTTAAAAAGCTAAATGCATGAAGGGTTCTAAAGCAAGAGAAATCTATGGGATCATTTGACTATAGAGAACAACATTATCTGTTTTGACGGTAACACTAAGATGTGAGAGGTGATGGTTGAAACAGACTTTAATGTGTTCCTCACGGTAAGAATTAAAGCATTATTTAGTTCACATAAGTGAAGAGGCAGCCGGAAAAACTGTGCAAATGGACTTTAATGTGTAAATCTTGAGCTGTGTTGAATTGATGTATAGATTTCCTTGAAGTGCCTATGAAATGGTTATGTATTGAAAATAATTTATACTATATTAGGTTATTGTAAATTTATTGACTGTTCAAAAAAAAAAACCTAAATACTTTTTTCTAATCCTATCTTGTAGGGGGGAAAAAACACTTTTTTTTAATCAAATTGAATATGCTAAACTATATATGATGCTAGTGTGAGGCTTTCTTTTATATATCCAATGCAACCGTTTAAAGTTTACAAGTAGATGTAGCATTTTATTATGCATTAATGATTTCATTTTGTTTGTATTTGTTTATTATGTTTTCGCAAATGTGTTTATTCACCTCAATTTTTATACTCAGACACTTCTGCCACTGGTATGCACAGCAATGAACAGGGGAGGGCTGGCATATTTCAGCCGGGGGGCAAGACTCGAATCAGCAGCCTATTTTAATGGAAAAAAATGCAGCTGGTCCCAGTGAACCAGCCCAAGGTAGCCCATTATCGGACCGGCCCAGGGAGCAGATGCCCCCCCTGCCCCCCCCAGCCCAGCCTGCCCCTGGCAATGGATAGGTGTTTTGAGGGGATGAGGGTAATGGGTGGCCAAGTGCCTCAGAAGTAATATACATGCCCCTGGGTTGTGGTCACGCCCCCATTGTGTCCACCTCTCGGGGGAAGGTATCTAAGAAGGGTAAGGGATTATGGGGAAAGCAAAGGCAAATACTGAAAGGTGAGCTATGTAAGCTGATTTACTAGATACTGATTTCATAGAAACTATATAAAGTACTCTAAAAAGGATATTTTACATATTCACCCCTAATATCTACATTAAGGGGCAAAAATATAGCTTTAGAGTCCTATGGAAGATAAATTATTACATATAATTTGCTTAATGAGGCTCGACAAGTGAATGATCCTGGCTATGTAGCCGCATGCAAAAATGAAATTTGTGTGATGAAAGTATTTAAATTAACTTAAAGGGGTGGGAAATATATTTTACGATGGGCATTCCCTGTTTAGAGGGACTGCAGAGCATTGTTTGCTTTGAGAAAGACAAGACATGCACCATTGCGCAACAAGGGGTGGGGCCAGGATGACGTGAATTGCTTTGGATTGCGTCATAAAGGCCAATCTGCTTCTAACGAGCGCGGTTCCGCATCTGGGAGGGTGGACGCTTCGGGAGATCAGGCGAGTATAAATTTGTAGTAGGGTGGACTCTGAGGTGATATTTTCATGCTTTTATCCATGAACAATTGCAATTGAACCTGCAATCCGGCAAAAGTACGTGCCGATCAATTTTCCATTGGCAGTTACCAAACTATGTGGACATACTCCTGTCAATGTACTAGCAGGATGAATTGACACATTTACGCAAATAATAAAGCTCTGTACACCTACATGTTTTGGACGTGTGTAAGTCACCTTTAAGTGTTTTATGCAAACTCACAATTAGACTATCTAACCTGTCTGATATATTGCTTGATTGAGAAAAGCTAATCACCAATGTTGTTGCAATGGTGCCTCCTAGATAATTACAACCACATAATGTATTCCTACTGGATGTATGGTTTTACAGAGTATAGAGGAATAGGTCATCACGTAGCATCAGAAATGTTATCATAGAGGCACATTCCTGGCACTACTGGTGTCACACACATACAGATGTTCTTCCCCTGCCCTAACATACCTTCTAACATTCCAGACAAAGGCAGTAGTATAAATCCAGTTTGTCCAGCCTCTCCACTAGTTTACTGAGACCACACACAGGAAACCCCATCACTCGTCATGAGATGGACAGAGCTTTCACTTTTTGTTAATTTTCCTAACTCAACAAATAAACCCCATGTCATTTCCATTCCATGTAAATTCTCTTCCTTGCTGAACTTGTCTTACTGTAAACATTGAATATAGAAACATGGAATTTGGCGGCAGATAAGAACCACTTGGCCCATTTAGTCTGCCCATTTTTTAAGCTATGGTAACCTCAAACCTTATTTGATCTTTTATTCTTTGTAATGATATCCCTATGTCTATCCCAAGCATGTTTAAATTACTCTACAATATTAGCCTCAACCTCCTCTAATGGACGACTACACCGCTTATCCACTACCATTTCTGTGAAGTAGTTTTTCCTCATATTTACTCTGAACCTACTTCCCTCCAGTATCAGTGCATGTCTTCGTGTTCTAATACTTCTCTTTCTTTGAAGAATATTTCCCTCCTGTACCTTGTTAAAATATGTGGGGCAACATGGTGGCTAAGTGGTTAGTACTCCTGCCTTACAGCACTGGGGTCATGAGTTCAATTCCCGACCGTGGCCTTATCTGTGAGGAGTTTGTATGTTCTCTTTGTGTTTGCGTGGGTTTCCTCCTGGTGTTCCGGTTTCCTCCCACACTCCAAAAACATACTAGTAGGTTAATTGCCTGCTAACAAAATTGACCCTAGTCTGTGTGTGTGTGTGTGTGTGTGTGTGTGTGTGTGTGTGTGTGTGAGTTCTCTGTACAGCACTGCAGAATTAGTGTGGCTATATAAATAAATGGTGGTGATGATGATGTTTTGGATTCAAGTCTTTTACCCCACACTTGCTCCTTTTCACCACCTAAGTGTATAATAGGTCAGCAAAACAATCTAATACTTTCCGCATAATCACTTTAAATGTGTAAGTGCTGAAGTAAACACAACAGTAGCAATAAACTGATTACAGTGAGGAAACTTATATAGATACATACCTGGTCATAATTCCCAGATATTTTGACAAATGTAATTATCATTGACCTTGCATGATTGAGAGGATATATCGCAGTACCAGATGTAATTATGGATTCTTTCCAAGGGCGAACCCGAGGCATGATACTATCAATAGTAGATTTCCTTTTCACCTAGAGGATAAACCTTTGGGAAAGGTAGAGAAATTACACTGGTATCCTAGATTTTTATCATACAAAACCATATATATTGCTTGGAACAAACATTTAAAAATCAATATCAAGGTTGAGAGTTACAAATGAGGGTTTTTGTTGTCATCCACTATGGAAACCTCACTGATCTCTCAGACATTATCTGTTATTACACCTGTGTTGGGGGACTCTGTATCTCTTAATTAGTGGGATAGCTGGACGTTCTGCACTTAAGGTGAGTGAGATCCAAGGATATTGACTAGCCGGCTATTTCCCTGTTTGTACCGCACTAATCCTCTTGCATGTAAATGTAGTTTGGTAACTTTTACTAATTACAATGTCTTAACTTTCTGGCTTATTATTGTGTTTGCCATCAATGCTTATATATCATCCGTGCATATATTATTTTCACTGCTTTTAGATGTGACACTGCACAGTTCATTAATCAACAAACAGAGAGTAACTGATCCTTGTCCTGCCTAAATAAAGTACACAGCTATAGCAGGATAATATAAAAGCTTTGGTGAAAAACACACAAGGAAGTCAAAGGTAAAACTTTGTATTTAATTGAAATTTATCAGGGCATTTAAAATCCAATCAATTCAGTTTTCTGAATGTGACAACCCCTTTTAATAATTTACTTTAATACATGTAATGCCACCAGTCCAGTCCAATCTATGTCCTATAGCAGTGTTGGCTAACCTGTGACACTCCAGGTGTTGTGAAACTACAAGTCCCAGCATACCCTTCCAGCAATAAGCTGCTATATATTGGCAAAGCATGCTGGGACTTGTAGTTTCACAACACCTGGGGGTAAATGTATCAAGGTGAGAGTTTTCCGGTGTGTTTGAAAAACCAATCAGATTCTAGCTGTCATTTATTTAGTACACTATACAAAATGATAGCTAGAATCTGATTGGTTGCTATAGGCAACATCTCCACTTTTCAAACCCGCCGGAAAACTCTCAGCTTGTTACATTTACCCCCTGGAGTGTCACAGGTTAGCCAACACTGTCCTATAGATATAAACTAGATTTTATCTCAGACGTAATTGACATTTTAAGATTTCTATGCTGACTGTATTGATATTTTGGAATTTTGAAATGTAACAATATTTGCACAAAAGCATCCATTAACACATTACTTGAATGGATATTATATTGAAACACACAATTAAAAGATTAAATGTGATTAGTAGAACTTGACTTAATAATTAACATAACCCTCATCTAAGACTTAAAACAAATATTCTCGATAACACTAAGCAAGTATTTAATCTTTTTCACTGTGATGTTAAACTGTATGGATGATAGCGCCTCATTCCTTGGTTAAGCAAGAACTATGGTAGCTTCTCGGCAGGATCACTTGTAGCACTGTTTATATTTTCCTTTGGAATTCCCCCACATACACACACTTCATGGTTGGAATTCACATCTCCTGTGAAATATTCTATTCATAAATTCTATTCATAATCTCTTGTTCATCCACATGTACTGCTGTGAAATATTCCTCACTTGTAATTTTCATGTCATAACCTGTTTTTCCAGCATATATCCTTCTGTGAAATATTCCCCACTTCTAAACTTTCATTTATGACCTGTTGTAGCACATCTCCTCTAAAATATTCCTTCTTATGTTTATGTCCTAACCTTTTGTTGTAGCACATCAGCTGCTCTGAAACCTTCACCAACTTCTAGTCCTCATTTCTTAGGGGGATTGGGGTACAGAAGATGTGTGCTGAGTGCACCGACAACACTTACCATGACATCTAGAGTCCAGCTGGCTGCTTCCACGACGAGGATCCATCATGACTCTTCACTGAAGCGACTTCAATCAATCCCGAAAACAGAAGACGCCACCTGCACTGGATGACATCACTGACCTCGCCGACGCTGTTCACGCTGCTCTTAAGGGGGTAATGTAACTATGGGGCCATGTACAATATACAACCCTTTGTAAAGTACATTGTACATGGCCCCATAGTTACATTACCCCCTTAAGAGCAGCGTGAACAGCGTCGGCGGGGTCAGTGACGTCATCCAGCGCAGCCGTCGTCTTCTGTCTTTGGGATTGATTCAAGTCGCTTCAGTGAAGAGTCATGATGGATCCTAATTGTGGAAGCAGCCAACCGGACTCCAGATGCCGTGGTAAGTGTTGTTGATGTAGTCAGCATCGATATGCTGACTACCACCGCTTAGGGGTCTATGCATCAATAAGATGCAGTGTTTCTAAATATGCATCGTTGCACATCACAGTAATGCATATTTAGGCACCACTGAAATGCACCCAGCCAGGGCTACTCTGGGAGCCCCGGTGAAGTAATGCCTGTGCTGCAAACACTTTTCCAAATTACAGGCAGCTTAGCGCTACCGGTGATAGGAGGAAGTGTTGTGTGCATGTCACTGTACCGGATTCTGCAAAACTCAAGAGGTTTCAGCAGAATCCCATAGGAAATGACAGGTAACGCCATCCTGATATGCAAAGCTTATCAAAGCTTCATACTTTGCTGAACATCACAGTCCCCATAAAAATCTATGGGGACTGCGATGCTGCACGGTATTTCTGTGAAATCTATATGTAATAAATAGCAAACATACTGAAAAGATGCGGAAACAGCTGTTTCCGTTAGGGATGTACACCGGCCACTTTTGGTGTCTCGTGTTTTGTGTTTGGATTCGGATTTGCTTGAGGTTTTGGGTTCGGAATTGTTTCGCAAAACACCTGACGAAAGGTTTTGGTTCGGATTTAAGGTTTTGGATTCGGATTTATTTTGAAAAAAACATAAAAAGTGCTAAAAACCAGTTTTGTGTTTTTTTTTTCACTCCTACGCTATTATTAACCTCAATAACATTCAATAACAATCATTTTCTCTAATTTCCAGTCTATTCTGAACACCTCACAATATTGTTTTTAGGCCAAAAGGTTGCACCGAGGTAGCTTGAGCACATAATGCCAAAAAAAGAGGTACAAGATGGAATTGTTCTGGGCCTTCCCTCCCACCCCTCGCGAGATTCGACGCGAGACTTGGACGACAGAGCCTCGTTTTAATTTTTTTGCCCGCCGGAAATATCCGAACAGTGCTCGGATCCCTTTCGGATCCGCACTGTTCGGGTGGGCTCGGATTAGCGGAATCCGAGCCCGCTCATCTCTAGTTTCCGTATCTTATAAGTGTTAAATATGCTTAATATATATAAACCCCTATATGTCTTATTCTGCATTTCCTATGGAACATTTCCCAATTGTAATGTTGTGACCTCTTCTTATAGCAGATCTCCTATCTGAAATACAACCCACTTCTAATTCATTTGCATGAACTCTTCTCCTCTCTTCTTCACATTTCCTACTCTGAAATATTTATATTTCTATTAGTTATGTTTCGACCTTTGCTTCTACCATATCACCTCTATTGATACATTCTACACTTCTAAACTTCAAGCCGTAACCTTCTGTTGTAGCATATCTTCACCTCTGAAATATGAGTCTAATCTTCATGTCATGGCCTCTTTACCTTGTACATTTTCTTCTCTGAATTATTCTCTTCCTCAGTTCTCCATGACTTGAGTTGAGGCAGTGAATATTTCACATTTAGCACATGTAACCTTGTATGACCCACTTAAAATCAGTCCGTAGATGACTACATGCTTATGACAGAGCATAGTAGCATTATCATATATAATATGCTCATTACATTTCCTTCAGAACTGCTTTTTGTATTCTTGGTTTAGCTGTGACACTCAAAGGGCCTGAAACAGAGTTGGTTGCAAATTGGGCGTAATTTACACCCAAAAAAGCTGCAGGTAAAAATAGAGTATTTACGTCCCTTATGTTTATGTAGAGTTGTATGCATCTTCAGATCTGTGCAGATCATATGTGTCCATTTAACGTACTTGTTTTATGTGCAACAAGCGCATTTGCAATTAGGCATCAGTAAAAGTTACAAAACCTCCCGAGTACAGCAGAAATAACTGCCTGTCTCGTGTACGAAAAAAAGATATTTGGCTTATTATATTGCCAAGCAACAAAGATAGTACCAATCAACATCAGCAGTCCAATAGCAAACAGCTAATCCATACTTGCCAACTCTCCTGGAATGTCCGGGAGACTCCCGCATTTCGCGGGAGTCTCACGGACTCCTTGGAGAGTGTGGCAATCTCCTGATCTGTCGTCTTCCTAGTGAAGCAGGACTGTAATGACCGGTAAGTGCTTGGGGGGGCCTCACGGGGGGTGGTGGACGGCTCACATTGGGGGCCTCACGGGCGAATGGAGGCCCCCTTAGACCAGGGGCCTCCATTCCCTTAATCCGGCCCTGGTCACGGGGGGGGGGGGCAAAATGATGTAATTTTTGGAGGCCCACCCCCTGCACACCCACCTTCCCCGGCAGGTTCCCCGATCATACTTGCCATAAGTTGGCAAGTATGAGCTTTTCACAAGTTGGTGTCGGTGGCCACCATTATCGGCACCAGTTCCCGCTTTCTCAGACGTAACAGTCTTTTTCCCGGTCCGCGTTTTTTTGTGCAAACACGTCCTTACTGTAGTCTGCCTACGTCAGAACACCCCATCCCACCTCTCCAGGCACAGGCTGGTGTAAGTGGCAGAATGACGCAAATCTGCGTGGGCGCATATGCGTACCCCAACTTTCTGGACATACACAGAGCGATCTCACGCAAGATACGCTATGCAAATGGGCATGGTACTCAGTCTGCATCAGCCCCAAAATCTAAGTAGATTAAATTTCATATTCAGTATACACGGAAACTATCATTTTATCATTAAGTAAAAAACGAGGTTTTGGATATTTTTTTACCCAAGTCGCCTGAATTTATTTTAGTAACACCAGATGACGCACTGTGAGCATTCTCCTGAACATGTGGTCTGACGCTTTTTCAGATGAAAGTGCTGATGCTGCAGATTACTGTTCAAACCTTTTATCTTGAAACCATTTTAATTAGCTAACCAACATGTTTTATTTCAAAGCAATGCTTTTAACTTCACGCTTCACAAGGTATATGTTAATCTTTGATTAGGATTGTTTTTGTCACTAATCCCTCATGTGTTTTTTTTCTTTACACAGTGCAGTATATTCATCCAAAAACAATATAACAAGCAAACATTTAAAGGGTTCTAAAATGCAGCAAATGCGAACATAGAATAGCGAAGGATAAAATGTAAACATAAAATGTAGGTACTTAAAATATATATTTATACATTTGTAACTTATGTTTGATTATCTGCATATATTGATATTATATTATTATTATCATCATCATTATCATAATCGTTTATGATGCATAGTATAACACTATAAACCTGTTCATTGTACATGTGTCTGAGCATAGATATATTTTCTTTTATATCATTCTTTTGGCAGGAGACCGGTTCATCTTGGAAATTTCTCTGCAGGATAGAAAAATAACAAAGGGCAGTAGGGATGGAAGGCATTTTGTAACTGCTCTGCCAAATATTTGCCTTGCTCCGCATTGGGCATGAAATTTGGCATGTTTTGCAGGTGGAATATGACCTTAAGGGTTCCAATTCCGACACCAAGCTCCTCCACTTGACAGAATTAATTGACCATTGTCATCCCAGTCAATTGACCGACTATATATTCTAAATCTAAATTTACATTAGTGTGAGACCACTTATGTTCATCAGGTGTCAGTTTCATTTAAATTTATTAGTAAGATCGGAGTCCTGAAAAAGATAAATGATAAGTGACACCTGAATCCGTCATAGTCAGGATGAGAAATGACACTGATGGTGGTTGGAGTAGGTTGGAAGTCTCATCGATCAGTTGGTTATTTTTATACAACTTACTTGTCTTGTAGAAGTGTTGAGAAGTTAGGTGTGGGGGCATAGTGAGAGAAAGGTAAACGGAGAGCCAAGATTCAGGGGTAAATCAAAGGACATACATAGTGCTACTTCTTATGTGTCTAGAACTAGGCTTATAATTTGACATAGGGCAGTAGTTGTATTCCAGACAGGGAATTTACAATTTTTAATATTTGCTTCAATTTGTAAACAATAAAGATAATTTATGAAGGTGTAAAATATCCAGGCACCTGAATATTTTATCACCTAACTATTTGTCCCCCTTGCGTATAATAAAAAAGAAAACACCCACAATCTGAGTTTTGGAACAACCTCCCTAGAAAACAGTAGGCTTGAGTCATTAAAGAGAGTAAAGCATAAAACAGGAGTAACTTTGCACCTGGGCAAAACCATGTTGCATTGGATTTGGACGTAAATTTAAAATGTGAGAACAGACTTATAGTTGGGGTAGGGCATGTGTTAGATCAACTTTAAGTATTTGTGTGCTACATGATAAAACAGACAGTATTTATCTTATGTGCAAAATAATAAACTAATTTGCACCCCTTGCAATGCAACATGGTTTATCCAGGAGCAAACTTACTCCTTTTTTGGTTTTGCTCTCCTTAATGACTCAGGCCCAGTGTGCGCAACCTTTTATATATGCTGGTTGCAAATATATGGTAGAACGAGTAACAATGTAACCTCTAACTTCAGCTTGGTTCCACTTTAGTGCTATCCATTTATTATTATTATTCATTCATTTACACTTTACATTTTTTTGTACTGAAACACTTCTCAGCTTAACTTTATATATTATATTAGAGTGAGGTGACATCGGGGCTGCGTTTATAGCATGCATCACTTTGTGGTTTTGAATGTTTTTAACTACATTGATTAAAATGTGCCTACAAATGCGCATTCCTATATAAAGTTGCTTAGGGTTTCCAGTATTGGCAAATTTCGGTTTTCCACAAGATCCAATGACGTGTTAAAAATAAGTCCTATGGAGGAAAAAGATGCCCTGCAGTCCCCAATAAACAGCGATGTTCCCCTAAATGTGCACTCTCTCCCCCATGAATCTCATTTAAATCATCTTGTCCTAGCTAAATCTCTTTTTTTTGCTAGTAGGCTCATAATTAGGATTAAGGGTACATTGGTGCAAAAGCAGCTGCTTAAATGTCCTTAGTGTGTGAAACAACCTGGCTGAAAAGTGATTTATTAGATAAATTAGTTAAGCAATTTTGTGTACACTATTTTGCATAGAAACAAACATGGTGTTGCAGACTAAGTATGAGTTAAATGACTAAAGTCATTAGTCACACCTTAGTAAGTAGGGGAAAGGTCATTTTGATTGCATGCACTAATGGGTATGTGAAAAATATTAATCTTACAGTTAATTTAACTTTAGTGGTTATAGTGTACCTCAATTTATACCAATAATCAAGTATTTTTATGAGGTTATGAAATAATTTATGCAGCATAATATACATTATGTAATCATGAGAATTTGAATATATAGCTTGAATAAAATCTAACATATTTTTCAATTTATTTCACTATAACATACATTCTTACATATAGTTATTGCAAGTGGTGGAAGTGGGGGTGTATATGGTGGTATGGTATACTGCCACCGCCTTCATTGTAAAGCTTTTCATTTCTATTCACTTGCATTCCCATTACATTTTTCATACCGTCACTTCTAAATTTCCACTTCAGCCACTGGTTATTGCTCTATTATAATAATCCATATAATTATTTATGCACCATCTTATAGCTTGAAGATGCTCTCTATACAAATGTTTATGAAATGACACCAACACAGTGTCTATAGAGGAAGTAGACTAAAACAAAAATATACATACCTAGGTATTTGTTTTACTTATTGCATACAGTGTGATTTAGACTACGTACAGAATGGTATTTGCATTGCAAAATGCGCATCTACTACAGTATGGAGCATGTGGAGGAGGTGACCTGCTTAACAGACTTCTCCTGAGTTTAGGGGGCAACAGAGAAGGTTCCCAGTGGACAGGAAAATCCTTTAGTCATAGGTCACACGTAAAATGCAAAAATCGATTCCCCATCTCCAATATCAGACTAGCACATTAAGTAAACTGTTCTTATCTTTTGAGCCAAATAAAGTATTTAAAAAACAAGCAGAAAAATGAAAGAGATAAAGAAATTGTAAAAATAAGGAAATCTCTTCCCTCTTCCATAATTGTAATGATATAGGTCCTTATCCTCAAATGCAGTGATAGGGGATTAAAGTTTTTTTGTTTTTAGTAAAGGTTGGGAAGCATCAGCCACCACAAGCAGCTAAGCTATCAACCTAGCAACCCTGGCACGCACCCTAAGCAAGACACGCATCATGTGACCAATCTTAAGTTTCAATGTCATTCTGGTATTTATATACTCAACACATTGTGCAATTCTATAAGTTGTTGGGTTTATTTTGATATATAGGATTTGTGCTATTCAGCCGCAATGAAACACTTTTTTGGCAGATGTTTGTCAAGTCTAAAAATATTTTAGCCAAAATGTCTGCAAAGCAGTTTGGACTGATAAACTATAATATGACTTTCTGAATCTCTACATCTTGTAATGTATGGGCTTAAAAAAGAACCAATACTGTTTTGTCACTTTTTTTCCATGGTAGACGTTTGTGGAAGTATAAAGTTATTTCAAATATTATACCAATTCTTAAAAGAGAGTTTACACTTACTGTGCAAAGAGGAATGATTGTAACATTTCCTGGCACTGTAAGTGAGTGTATTCTCACAAATATATGGGACTGAAAGGTAATATATTAATATTTTTTATTAAAACTGTGTCTACATTGGGGTGCTGAACTGAGTGTTATCCATAGCCAAAGTTTTTTCATTACAATGTGTAAGCCGTTGTCTTAGAATTTACCAATCCCTGTGACAACCAATCTTGCTCATTTAAAACGTTCATGCAGTGTTTCGAAATGCATTGGACTTTTACATGCACTACACGGCGGATGGGCAAAAACAGTTCTCTGATCACTAAGACAGCTTTATATGATGGAGAAAAAAGTGGATGTCATAGGGATTAATAATCACTAAGACAATTACATTCTACAGACAGTTCTAAGACACTTCTGTAGACAATAGTCCAGGGATGAGCGATCTGAGGCAAACATACTGTAAAAAATTGTGTTATCCAAATTAGATTTTATTTATAAATAAAGGAAAGACTATAATAATTACAACAATAATATTAATAATATATGGGATAATGCATACCCTACTGTAAATTATATGGACATTAGAAATCTCTGAGGAGTTTTGCCACCATATAAAAGCACGAGACCAAACAATTCCATAATAATTTACAGTAGAGACTGCATTATTCCTGATACATTTTTCTAATGAACACTTAAGTGATCAGAATTCATTGATTATACAGATATTATTATATTAGTTTGCATATTATAATATAAATATCTAGAAATAATAATCATAATTATTATTATTATTATTATACATTATTATTATTATGATTGTCTGAAACCAGCTAAGAAACTCTTGATTACAGTTTGACATTTTTATATTACCGAACGTTTCCGTTTTAAACTCAACACTGTATTATTGTACACAATCTAATTATGATCACTGCAATCTCACTGTACTCACTTCACTCTCACCAGGGGCAAGCGCAGGATTTTTAAGGGGTCTCCCCGCCCCAAAATAAAAATAATAATATATATATAGAGCTGCTGCACATGCGGCCGCGCAGCTTAATTTCAGGCGATGCTGAATTGTACAGCAGCCGCCACCGCTGTCAGAGCAGCGTCCGCGGCAGTGCTGTATTGTAGTGCAATAGAGCACCGCCGCGGATGCTTCTTTGACAGCGCCGCGGCTGCTGTACAGTACAGTGCTACTGTGTTTAGCGCCCATTCGTTCGCGGAGGGGAGGGGTTTCTGGAGAACCAGAAACCCCCCCTGCGTGCGCCCCTGCTCACTGTACAATAACTCTCGACTTTGGAAACTGCCCCAGTTGAAAACAAACTAACAATGAACAGGACTTTTATGTCTGCAAGTTTCAAACCCATGACGTGACAAGCATGTATAATGTTTATCGTTGTGTTACCGGTGGATCATTTTCACTAAAGCAATTTGACTAATACATACAGTGCTTTTGATCTACGATTGTGAATTTAAGATTCATGAGTAATGTCACCCTTGTACTTCTTGTCAACGATTTCCCCGGCTGACGAGTTGCCACGAGCGGTAGAATTTATCATCTGGCAGAGAGAGGTGGTTTTTTTTGTTTTTTTTCCTCTTTAGATAGAAAACAAATTTTTATCAGGAATGGTTGCATTGTTTTCTTTTATTGAATGTAGAATTTAAGTTCCTTAAAGTTTTTCTCGCCTAAACTGCAATGCTTCATTACCGCTTTAGGGCACGATAGACGAATCTATGAGAACATTTACAAATGGCACCGTCGTATGGCCGCTATTACTTCTTATAATGTACCACCCACACAGTAAGGAGGCTGCTGCTTGTAGCGTGCAAAATAGAAGACTGGCATATTATCCTATAATCGTAAAAAGGAAATTAGCAAGGTTTTGAGAGATGAAGATTGAGGGAAAAGACACTTGCTGATTTTTTTTTTTTTTTTTCGAACTGTCTGAGTGCCTCTCTTAAGATTTCTATGGGGAATTCACACACTTCATTTCAAACTACTGTTAAAATGTGTTTGTCACTGCTGGCAATAATTAGACAGAAAGGAACACACATCCTTTCCATTTTCATTATGGTAGAATAACTATGCTCATCAGTATTCAGTTGGCAAAGGCCGGTGTTTTTTTTTTTTTTTTCTTAAGAGGATAGAAATGTTCTATATTGCATAAATTCACAACAGGAAGAGCCATGGCATAGACAGACATATTCAGATTCAGAATTTTTCCATCATATTGACACTTCGGTACTAAAGAAACATATTTTACATGTGTCACACGATAAAAGCCCCCCTCAGATCTGATAGTCAGTCATGCAGGTAGAAATCGAAAAACTACACCTTTAATTGCCTGTGAATGTTTATTCCTGTACTGAAATAGAATATGTGTACAGATGTTTGGCATGTATGTAAAAAAAAGAGTACATGCTAAAAGCAAACATAATGAGTACGAAATTTACATCTAATACTATGGAACAATATAGTACTATTGTCTAGTGAAATGTAATAATTATGTTCGCTGCAAATGTAAGAGCAACTGTAGCATTTATTTTTTACAAATACTATTTGCATTCCATTCTATTCCTTCTAAGCGCATATGTAATTGAATCTGTAGTGCTTTTCACATTATTAAGCAAACAGGCTTACTGATATATTTTATTAATATTATTCATCACTGACAACCATGATAAACTGTTAATGATCATTATATATATATTATTTATTATTACCATTTATTTATATAGTTCCACTAATTCCGCAGCGCTGTACAGAGAACTCGCTCACATCAGTCCCTGCCCCCATTGGGGCTTACAGTCTTAATGCCCTAACACAGAGACACACAGACACACACAGACACACACAGACACACACAGACAGACAGACTAGGGTCAATTTTGTTAGCAGCCAATTAACCTACCATTATGTTTTTGGGGTGTGGGAGGAAACTCACGCAAACACAGGGAGAACATACAAACTCCACACAGATAAGGCCATGGACGGGAATCGAACTCATGACTCCAGTGCTGTAAGGCAGAAGTGCTAACCACTTAGCCACCCTGCTGCCCTATATATATACCTATATAGGTATATATATATATATATATATATATATATATATATATATATTTTAATATAAACCTGTAATCAACTGTATGTGGTTGTTGTAGCCCAAAATTCCTATGGGAATTTATATTAAAATTATTTCCTCAATGGTGTTTACTAACATGTGCGTGTAACATGGGCCTATAACACCGGATGGAAAGATGTGAATAATATAATAATTAGCAAAACAATTATTAGAGCGTTATAAATAATTAAGGGTATGTATGTAGCAACACAGCCAGCTATGCTATGATACAAATTGAGGCCCTCTAACTGTTCTCTGTTATCAGTGCTTGGGCCTCTTTCTGTACCATTTTTATTACACTTGTTTTTCAAATTAGCAACATTACAGCTCCTTAGCTCCCTCTCATTGCATTGGTTTGGATAGCAGCTCGTTAGGAAGCAGGAGGAGGTTTTTATTTTTAGGTTTTGGGGAGGGCAAATAGGAAAGAGCTTGGGCCCCAAGCCTCCTTGGGGCCACATAAGTCCTGCCAAGTTTTCCAACTATCGAGATAGTGGCTCCATCGCCCATATACATGTGACCCATTAAAGTTTTTCCAGGGGCACATTGCTGCTGAGACACAGTATGTACAATATTGTCCAGTCTAAACTTCCAACCAGGATATGTTACCTGTATTTTATGCCTAATTCTTCAATAAATATTAACTTATATTCAGGGCCGTAACTAGGGCTGTGAGAGTGGGGGCTACCTCACAGAGCACAATGAGGAAGAGGGGTGCAGCTTATGAATATTTTAGGTTTATTTTGTTAAAATTGAGGGTTAGGGGGTGCGGCAGTTTTCCTTTTCGACCTGGGTGCTAAAATTTTAAGTTACGTCTCTGCTTATATCACTTAGGGCTCTATTTATCACAATGAGAAAAGCCCCAACTCTGGAGTTATTGGGTATATTTTCACAAGGTTTCTCTCTATTTATCAAGAAATAGCTATTACCAGAGTTATCTTCCGTCGGTGATAAGATTCACCAGCTTTAGTCAACAATAGCTTCCTCATGTAAGGTATGAGGAAGCCTATTTAATAAGGATCGCGGTGCTACATGTAGCGCTTCAATTCTTCTTCTGCTGTCACTATCCTGAGATTATTCAATGAAAAAAATGTTTTATTTATTAATTTAAAACATTTTTTTAAAATTGGGAAATCCTTTCAATTTTTTTTTTATATATATTTTTGTCTTTTTAAACATTTTTTGTAATTGATTTCTAAACAAGTGGAACTGAAAGCCTAAGTCTAGACTTCCACTGTGGATTCGTGAACCTGCTAGCTGGGTCATGCATTCACATATCCCGGCAAAGTATAAAAGTTATGTCTTATCGCTCTGGGTCAGTATCTCCGGCAGCTGAGTATCATGCAGCTGCCCTGGCAATTTAGTATTAGTAAACTATGGTCAGTTATTGAAAAAATTGTCCGGCTAGACAGTAACAAAAAGTAATTGGATAAATTCCCTGGGTCAATCACACCCTTGATATCCGCTATTAATTATAGTGATAGATAACATTTATGGTATGAGTGGCATCAAATCCATTTATAAATTCTGCCCCCAGCACCCCATGTGGTAAGGAATTCTACATATTAAACATCCCTACAGTAAATAACCCCTTCCAGGAATTAAACACCCTTACAGTAAAATTCCCCTTCCACAAATTAAACACCTTTATACCCCGTTCACACTGCTTTAAAAACCCGGATAATTGCCCGGGCTCACCCTGACGACCCAGATAGAGGCTGAGTGTGAACGGGTCTCCTGCATTTTTTAACACGGATCTCACCGACAAGTGTTAAAAAGCAGAAAAAAAAAAACACAAGAGGAGCCAATCAAAGCTCCTCTTGTGATGTTGCCAGGGAGACCCGGGCAGAACCGATGTTCAGTGTGAACACGGTCGACCCGGGAATTTTCCGGGGTGGGAGCCAGACTCTGTCACCCAGCAATATCCCATTTTCCTATACCCGGGATATTGCCGGGGTGGCAGTGTGAAGTATTACAATAAAGAACCCCTTCAAATGTTGTTGATGAAGTCTTTCTTTTTCCATTCGCAACTGATAACCCTTTGTTCTCCTTGATGCAAAAAGTAAATCATATTTATCATATTGGAATACTGAGTTCTATGCTGAGTTCTGTGAATGTCTGAGAGGAATCACTACATATATTGCACCATTAACATCTCTTTGCACCATCTGTAACAACTACACTGGTTCCATCTATACACAATTACATGTATTGAAACTGTAGTAGTATATAGTGAAACAGAGGATAATAATATATAAGTAAAACAATCATATGAGCATTATTTGACAAGATGAACCATTTTATTTTCAAGTTATGTTAAATAATATCTTGTTCTATTAGAATTAGATATTATTTAACATAGCTTGAAATCAAATGGTATCACTTACATGTTTAATGCCACTGTTGAGGCTTCTAAAGAATCTTCCATTTTCCATCATAAAACGTAAAAGCATAAGTATGAAATTCAGCTTAAAATGAGCAATAGTGTGTTAAATACACGTATAAAAGGGGAGAAAGTAGAATATAATTGTGGCAATACTACTTACCTGTCCTTCATATCCATGTTAATGGATTGTATTGATTTTCATGTCTGTAAAGGCTGGAAAGAGTGCAAACATTTCCAGAGAGATACAGTAAAAGTCAATATTTCTTCTTGAACGAGGGCATTACAAGATTGTGTTGTGGCAATATGAGGTATAATAACCACTCTACTCACTAGATCCACCAATTATTGTAAATTGCAGAAGTCGTTTGATTTTCATATATGTACAGATGTATTGTTTTCTATGATTGCGTGGTACGGGACTAGTTTGCTGCTAATGATTTAAAGAGCAAGTCATTTTCATGCCAGCTTTTGCCATATACCAGAAGCTTGTATATTCCTAAAAAAATTGATATATCTGTAAAAAGTGCCATCTGTATTATTTCTTCTGACATCTGATATCTTTAAATGTTGCTTGAGAGGGCTGCCTTTAGAACTTTTCCATGCTTCATCTATTGGAAATAGGGCAGCTAGTGTCAGCAATTGCAGAAAGCTGAGAAATTGGCTTGCAGTCTTCTAAATAGCGATGGATATAATAAAGTGGCTTTCTTTGGTCTTCAGTTACCCCCACTTTTCATCTGGTTCACACTATGAATCAGCAGCTGTCTCTGTGTGCAGTTGGCAGGGCTCAGTACCAGTCCACTTTGTATCTGTTACTGGGGCATGCCCTATACCCCAAGAGGACAGACTGCTCCTGATCCCAAATAACAACAATGCTATGTTTTAAATTGTGCATTTGCACACGGGAGCGCTGGCAGACATAACAAAGGAGTATCTCAATTCCACAAATAGAAAACATCGGTGCATTGGTGATGATACCTGATATCAACAAATAAATATATATATATATATATATATATATATATATATATATATATATATATATATATATATTTATAGCCTGTATGCATACAGTAATATGTGTATTGTAGTAATATTATATTATTCTATCTAAATGACTTTCAATGCTTACAGTGCAATGATAATAGAGTGTAATAATATTTAGTCAATGTCTGAAAGCTTTGGTATGTTGGGTATGTAGAGTGGGGACTAAACAAATAATTAGGCAGATATTGCTGGTATTCCTGCCCGCAATAGTCTGGTCAACTCCCAGATATCCAAAGATTAATATGGGTTAATATTTCAGACCTCATTGTAGCACCATAGATGGGTGTAAAGCTCCTCTCGCCCTTTCTCCCACATAGGAAATCACTGGCCTCATCGCAATGCTTATCTCTAGGGACTTGGCAGCAGCTGGTTGTACCTGGCCAAGCAAGTTTTGCCAGTCATGGAGTTATGCCAGGATGAGATGTGAGCCAATCTCGTGATGCTCACGTCCAGTCTTAGGATGATCTGTTCAGCCCGGTTTGTCCTGCTGTTGTCTCGTCCTTGTGGTTCACCCATGGATTTCCTTCACCCAGTTCAATTTAAGGTTGTTCTTTACAGCACTAGTAAAAGCTGTAGGATTGTCTAAGTTACACTATTTAGACCTCATTGCAGTATCTTGATGTCATCACCAGAATTCTTGTTGAGTAGAATTAATATTGTTTGAAACTGCGATAACTTGAAACTTCACTAGGATCTATAACCATAGACAGTACCATGACATTACACAGCTGTGCAAAAAATAACTGTGTCATATAGACGGCAATAAGCAAGCATTAAGAGCCAGACTTTTAAAAAGAAAATCTAGGATTGTGTATTACGGCATAATATAGGATGCATACATACATATTTGTTAACATATACTGTATAACATTTTCATTTGTGCACATTTTTACATATACAGCACAAAGTCAAATTTAAAGTCTTGCAGTGTGAAAGGGAAAACTGGTTACTGTCATCATTACTACTTGCTATATGCTAATAGTCCCTAATGTCTTTGAATCTGAGAGATAAATCTCTCTGAGTTACTTAATGAAGAAAAATCTTGACATGAAGCTCATTTGGCTAATTTTTGGCAATCGGCCATTGCAAGGCTTTTTTTTTTTCTGCTACCCTAGCGAATACAAATTTCAATTGTATGGTGTTAGGAGCAGAGTTACTAATATAACGGGCCATAAAATTAAAAATGTTTTTAGGTCACATTGAAATAATGTTGCTCAGAAATTCTGTAGGTAGTTAGATGTTATATACATGTAATATAATTAGAATTTACCAACCAATTATCCACGAATGTAAAAAGCTTGCAGTGTTGCTAACCGTTCAGAATCATGTTGTATACTTGCATATTATAATCTAGTACATACTGAATATGTAGTGTGCATTTGATATGATTGCAGTGCAACCATACAGCGTGTATATTCCGTATAGAACATTAGTTATCCCCCAAAAAATCATAAATAGAAATCAGCTTAGAGATAGAGTACTTGTTATCCCAAACTGATTTATTTAGCTTCTCAGAATAATTACCTTCAAAACTAGTTGCTAAACTGTAAATTAGTATGAATGGATCTCAATTAATTTATTTCTCAGCATAAGTCCATATGGTTTTGGGATATTTTGGGATACCTAGGGGTACATTTACTAAAATTTCGGAAAAGGAAAATTGGAAGTGTTGCCCCATAGCAACCAATTAGATTCTAGCTATCTAGATTGTACTAGATAAATATTAGCTAGAATCTGATTGGTTGCTATGGTCAACACCTCAAATTTGATTTTAGAAATGATTTAGTAAATCTACTCCCTAATGTTCTATCTTTGTGGCCAGTGTTCAATTGGCTGATTTTGCAACTCTAAGCAGACTCATTAACTGCACACAGACCTATACTTAAAAAAACACAAACAAAAGAACCCTACATAGGTATTTATCAAGTTGACTTTGTGAAAACAGTGAGGAACTTTTGCAATTACATGCTCTGCTCATCTGACAGGGGCATCACTCTTTTTAATCAGTTAGAATGCTGTTCAATTTGTCTTATCCCTCTCCTTTGCTGGTATTTGAAATCAGCAAAAAGGAAAAAAAAAGAGAGAGAGAGAGAAAGGTACTAAAAGTAACATAAATGATAAAGGAATTGTTTCTGAAACAAATAATTGGATTTATACACAGTTTGTGACATAATCTATACTCGCAAGATGTTTAATGTGCAGAGAGGTTAACATTATTAGAATTATTTTCTATCCAGTTTAATATAAAGTAGCTATATTTATTTATGTTTATCCGGTACTACCTAACATAATATGCTGTACCTTTTTATTACCACAGCATAAAAGTATAGTTGGTTTACAACTAGGAACCAATGGGGCCCACAACAATCAGCTTGATATAAACAGGAATATAATAAAATAAAATCATAGCAATGATTCATATAAAAACTCCAAACACATATACAGTTAAGATAATGTGGAACAATGCTATTGGCTTTGAAAACTGAGGATCTAAGGCAAATATCCTTGTTGGCAGGCCCTGAACCAGCTCTGCATGAGTCAATATAGACCTGTACGAGCTGTTTAGTTTTTTATCATGTGTCGTACAACCAACTAGGACACTATTTTCCTAAAGCGGCTCCTCGCCGGAGCACCAAGGGCTTTTTCCTTGGGCTCTGCTGGTAGAGCTGGTTATGCAGTACAGGACTGGCAGTGCCCAAGGTAAAACAAACACTAAAGATATTTTTTGCAATAAAAAAATGGTGGTATTATAGTGACCATTAGTATCATAAAATTATCATCAGATTCATCATCATCATCATCACCATTTATTTATATAGCGCCACTAATTCCGCAGCACTGTACAGAGAACTCACTCACATCAGTTCCTGCCCCATTGGGGGTTACAGTCTAAACTCCCTAACACACACACACAGATAGACACACAGACTGGGGTCAATTTTGTTAGCAGCCAATTAACCTACCAGTATGTTTTTGGAGTGTGCAAGGAAACCCACGCAAACACGGAGAGAACATACAAACTCCACACAGATAAGGCCTTAGCCACCATGCTGCCCCCCATATGGAGAACATAATATATATGATATGTAACACAACCAGGTATTGAAATTTAGCTTGGCATTTCGTACATTCGTTGCTGATAAGGCAGATGTCACTTGTGATATGTGTTGCTCAAGATCAGAGATAGAACATTAGCCTCTGGCATAATTAGCTCTACAAATATCAAGACAGTGTTGAACTTTATCTATAGGATTTTTCGTTATTCAAGATCTGTTTGACAAATGCAGGATACAATCAGTGTATGGTACAAATAATAATCTTTGTTTGACATTTTAATGAAATATATCCTTTCAAGGCTCAGGTTTTACCTTTAAACATATTAAATCTTTTCCTTGATCATATGTTGTTGCACTTATCACATTTTGTAGTGATTGGCTTCATCTATACATAGATTGTCACCATTTTTATATAGTAAAAAATTCAGTGCTTATGAAACATATGTAACATTTAAAAAACTGCACATCTTACCAGGCCCGGATTTGGAAGAAACCACATAGACCGGGCCCTTGGGCAGCAGAATTGCTTTGGCAGCAAGTTACCCCTCGTTTCATCGCTGTTCCACATCTTTGCCTTCTAGTATTCTTAAACAATAATAATAAACAAGCAGTTAAAATGCACTCAATCATAGCTTTCGAATTCGTAGTATCTTGAATCGAATCAGGGACGTTGTCATGCTGTGAATGGGGCGTGTGCATGTCACATGGGGCGAGGCCACACCCACGAGTCTTGCCAAGAGCTTTTGAAGCATTAGCCTGCCCCTTTCCCTGTCCCTCCAAACACCCCTTTGTTGCCACGCACACCAGTGGCAGTCGCACATGGCACCCATTCACCACCGCTCTGCTATGCATGGCAGCAGAGAATGGGGCATATTGTTACTATTATTATGGTTTATTTATATAGTACCATCATATTATGCATTAAGCTTTATAAAGAGAATATTTGACAGTCACACCAGTCCCTGCCCCATTGGCGCTTACAGTCTAAATTCCCTACCAGATACAAACACACTTGTGTCCATTTTAAGTCCCTATCTCCCAACTTTCCGATCCGCGGGGCAAATATGTCAAATCGAGGCTAAGCCAACTAAATTGAGACAGTTGGGAGGTTTCCATCACAAATTTGTACAGATGATACTTGGAGGGAATTGGAGTGATTCTTTCTCTATAAATGTTAAGTGATGCCATGTTTAGCCATGCTGTTTGATAACATGAAATAGCATTCATAGAAAGCAATAGAATGGTGTAATCCAGTGATCAAAATATAATAAAATGGTTCACTAAAGTTATTTCGTGAACTTGTTTTCAGTGCATCAATGATGTCATAGGTTCCCTGGAGTATTGATAAGCTGCATTCTCACGAATTTTGTGAGATGAATTTTGTTTGGCTGACAAGGTGGCTGCCTTCTGTGTATAGGCAAGAGATGCACTTTAAATGCAGATACACTGACATATAAGATTCTCTAGATAATGAGACATCATCACATATGTTTGATGAACATTTATGATAAAATTTAAATAAAACCTACTTTAAAGCAAACGTGGTATTCAGCCTTTTCTGAGTAACAACTATCTTCCATTGTAACCCCAGTTAGGCTTTAGGATGCTGTCTTTTGTGTCCTGCAGACTGCTTAGAAACAAGAAGTCTGATGTACGTAGTAAAAAAGGCTTCCCCCTGTGATATTAGCTATAAATTGTTGTTCAATTCTTAAACTTTTATGTGTATAACTGTGAATGTTTAAACTAGTCAATACTTTAACAATAGCAACTTGTACTTTGGGCTATTTAATATAAATCTCGTACACTGTGATGTTGTAGCTGTAGCATTGTTCTCAAGTTGTTAGCCTTTTCATTTTTCACATTTCTAAAGATGACAGATGCCATTGTTGTATCCTACTTGTTTGGCTCTTAACTCCGGTATCAGTGCTTGGCATACAATAGCATTGTATAACAGGAAGCATATATTTATAACTCTGTGTATCGGGAATAAGAAAAAAAAAATGAATATTCCAAAAAAAACAGAGCTCAAGAGATTTTAAACTGCAGCTTCAAAGAAAAGAAAAAATGTGTCTGAGGCAAACTGTACGGATTGCAGCTTTGACGTCTTTGAACTTCCAACTTAATGAAGTTACTTTTTCGGTAAGTATGAAATTGAAAAGCACTGCGGTGCACAGTGCAAGCACGTTCCACAGCAACCCACACATTTATCAAGTGCTGCTCCGGTTTTGTAAAGATTGGTATATTTAAGAACAGAAAGAAAACCTTAAGAATCATGAACAAAAAAAAAGTGGTGCAAAGTGAAGTTAAAAAAGAAAAATGTAATGCACAAGCGAAAATACACAAGCAATAAAAGAATAATATATGTTAAGGTATATTTGATTGGATAGAGTAGTATATTTTATCTAACATGAAAAGTATTTAAAGCAATACAAATAAAGTCATTTTTATTTAAATAATGTATACAATTATCTATGAATATCAGAGGGTGGGGGTTGGGTGTTAGGCTTGGGCTGGAGGTTGGCATTTTGGTGGCCCCCAACTTCCATGACAGCCTCGGGAGCTTCTATTGTATTAAATTATTTAGAATTCAGTATGAAAGCACATAGTTATAGCAGAAATATGGGAAACTTGTGGGCGTGCTCAACATACCCGTGTAAGATGTGTACTTCATCATCATCATCATCATTTATTTATATAGCGCCAATATATTCCGTAGCGCTTTACAATTGGGGACAAACATAGTAAACTAATAAACAAACTGGGTAAAACAGACAGAGTTGAGAAGGCCCTGCTCGCAAGCTTACAATCTATGGGACAATGGGAGTTTGACACATAAAGGCTAAGGCTAAGTCTACATTTTGCATTTCGGCCCAGCCAGGCTGCAAAGGTAAAAGTGACTCATAGGCTAGATGATCCTGTCACACAACAATGTTGGTCATTGTGTAACGGGTGGTAATAGAGTAAGGTAGTGAGGTTAAGAGGGCAGTTGAGGAATATTATAAGCTTGTCTGAAGAGGTAGGTTTTCAGAGAATGCTTGAAAGTTTGTAGACCAGAGGAGAGTATTATTGTAAGAGGGAGAGAATTCCATAGAGTGGGTGCAGCCCGAAAAAAGTCCTGTAACCGGGAATGGGAGGATGTAATGAGGGTGGATGAGAGACGCAGATCTTGTGCAGAACGGAGTTGTACTTTTTTTGGGATACAACTTCTGTTTGCGTTTTAAGAGGAAACTGCGTCCACCTCTGCATGATGCCCTCAGAGTTTTAGTTGCTCACAAACATTGACACATTAGGCATCTACCTGGGTTAATCTAAAGGTGGCATCGGCCCTGCTAGTTCCTGCCTCTCTAGAAAGGAGCTACATACATGTTTTTTTAAATTACCAAGGACAGGAGGATCCCATTGTGGAACATGGTATTTATCTTATCCTGTGCAGTAGGTCATTTAATGAATGGGCTGCCATATCTTCAGCAGTCAGGCATTACTCTGATCATAAGAAAACAGTGATCTGATGTCTAGGTGTTGAAACAGCACACAGTAATACTTGGCATGTGATATTAATCTTCACTGTACATGCAGTAGGCAAGATCAAGATCCATTAGAATTGTAATTTTGTTCACCAATTCTACAATAATTGGGAACCTGTTGTGACAATGTGACTAGTACATATCACTTAATATGTACTAGTCACCTTGTCCTGCATTATGGAAAATGTGGAAAAATAATATCAGATTACAAATTGTACTTTACCACATGGCTATTTAAATCTCACTTTAATGAGGTGCTGATGACCTATTTTCTGACTTTAAAACTAGGTTGTATTGAAAGTGTTTGATGGAAGTTAACAGGCATGGAATAAAAGTGATAGAAACAAGTGAGAAGGCCATACTGTAACATATAGAAACTGTATCAAATAAAATAGTTTTATTTTATGAAACATGATCAGATCATTTGTGTAAATTAACGACATGCAAATTTTTGATGTTTATTATAATTTTGATCCTTGTTTATAGATGGGATAACTAGATTTAACTTCTTTTTTTTCTGAAATGTACCTTTATTTCAAACATAGAATAAGGGGTAGATTTAGTAAACATTCTAAAAGGAAAAGTGGGGGTGTTGTCCATAGTAACCAATTATATTCTAGCTATCATTTATCTAGTGTAGTTATAAGCAACAGGTGGCCCTAGGGCCACATGCTGCGTCCCTCAGCTCATTCCTGCTTTGCTGTCAGTTTTGTTTGTTATAGCTTGTAACACTTGTTTAACATGCCTGCTGATATGTTAGTACAGATAGGTGTCTCATATGGCCCCTGAAGTGTCTCAGGTTGCCCATTACTAATCTAATGGATTCTAGAAAATTATATCTGACATCTTATTGGTTGCTATGGGCAACATCTCCCCTTTTGTTGTATCTATATTGGAATCTAATGATGGCATGTGCTTCATAGCAGCATTCCGGTCACATGGCTCCCCAATTAGCACCACTTCTAGAAACTATGATTGTATCTTATCTTAATCATTGGCTGTAGCTGTGACATGTACATTATATTGTATGGTAAAATTGCTTGCAATTCTCGATGAAATTGCATTTCGGTAAGATCCACAAAGAGGAGCATTATTAGTAACCTTTAGCACAACCATTTCCAGAAACAACATAGAATCCAAATTTCTCTTTGGTGAATTTTGTATTCTATTAATAAAAGGGAATAGGGTTGATATGTACCCAATGTATGTTGAATAAAGATATTATGTTATGTTGGTCAGTATAGTAAAGTATACTTTAGTATAGGATAGGATAGGATAGTATAGTATAATCAATTCTAGTTTTTCAAGGTTATCTTTTAATATCATGTAAACTCAATTAGAGACATTTATGGAAACTAGTGCACAGAAAAACTATGGTGCTGATCTTCGTAACCAATCAGATTGTAGCTGTCATTTTTATAGCGCAGCTTAGAAAATGAAAGCAAACAAATTATTGGTTGTTATGCAATACTGCACATAATCCTCACTAATTGTCTGGTTGTGGAAGAACTGCAATACATGTCATTTTTTTTTAACAATGAAACCATTTTCAGAACAGTCTTTTTGTATTTATTGTATTATATAGTTAGATATAATTATAGTAACAAGGCAAGATTCCGATTTTCATTAGTATCTTTTCATTTTCTGTTACTGCATTAATAGGTTTTTGAAAAACCAAATTATATATCTCTGAAAACAAAAGATTTGAATAATCATTTTAGACTTTATATAACTTATGTTTGCATCAATATGTTAAGAAAGGCACTATTAAAAACCAATGCTTAGAATGACAAAGATAAGTGCTTCGATTTGGCAGCTGTAGGAGCTGATTTGCTCACACTATGGGCCTGATTCATCAAGGGACGCATACTGGGCCTGAGTCATTAAGGAGAGCAAGGTAAAAAAAGGAGCAAAATTTTCTCCTGGACAAACCATGTTGCAATGCAATGGGTGCAAATTAGTTTTCTATTTTGCATGTAAGGAAAATATTGGTTTCTTTGTCATGTAGCACACAAATATTTGATAGCTTTAGTTTTATATTGAAACTTTTACACTCAAACTGTTGCAGTTGTGTATTGACAGTTTGTCCTATTTGAACACAAATGCAAACTGTAATCCTATTATTATTTCTATTTTCCAAGATTTATAATAATAATATGTAGTCATGGCCAAAAGTTTTGAGAATGGCACAAATATTATTTTTCAGAAAGTCTGTTGCCTCAGTTTTTATGATGGTAATTTGCATATACTCCAGAATGTCATGAAGAGCGATCAGATGAATTGCAATTAATTAAGTCCCTCTATGACACGACAATGAACTTTACCCCAAAACAACATTTCCAATGTAATTCAGCCCTGCCACAAAAGGACCAGCTGACATCAGGTCAGTGATTCTCTTGTTAACACAGGTGAGAGTGATGACGAGGACATGGCTGGGGATCACTCTGTCATGCTGATTGAATTAGAATAACAGACTGGAAGCTTTAAAAAGAGGGTGGTGCATGAAATCATTGATCTCCCTCTGTTAACCATGATTATCTGCAAGGAAGCACGTGCAGTCATCATTGCTTTGCAAAAAAAGGGCTTCACAGGTAAGGATATTGCTGCTAGTAAGATTGCACCTAAATCAACCATTTATCGGACCATCAACAACTTCAAGGAGAGAGGTTCAATAGGTGTGAAGAAGGCTTTAGGTTGCCCAAGAACTTCCAGCAAGTGCCAGGACTGTCTCCTAAAGTTGATTCAGCTGCGGAATCGGGGTACCATCAGTGCAGAGCTTGCTCAGGAATGGCAGCAGGCAGGTGTGAGTGCATCTTCACTCACAGTGAGGTGAAGAGTTTTGGAGGATGTCCTGGTATCAAGAAGGCCAGCAAGAAGCCATTTGTCTCCAGGAAAAATATCAGGAACAGACTGATATTCTGCAAAAGATATTGGACTGCTGAGGACTGGGGTAAAGTAATTTTTTCTGATGAATCTACTTTCAGATTGTTTGGGGCATCTAGAAAAATGCTTGTCTGGAGAAGGAAGGGTGAGCAATACCATCAGTCCTGTGTCATGCCAACTGTAAAGCATCCTGAGACCATTCATGTGTGGGGTTGCTTCTCAGCTAAGGGAGTGGGCTCACAGCCATGAATAAAGAATGGTACCAAAACATCCTCCAAGAGAAACTTCTCCCAACTATCCAAGAACAGTTTGGTGACGAACAATGCCTATTCCAGTATGATGGAGCACCTTGTCATAAGGCAAAAGTGATAACTAGGTGGCTCGGGGATCAAAACATCAAAGTTTTGGGTCCATAGCCAGGAAATTTCCCAGACCATTGAGAATGTGTGGTCAATCCTCAAGAGACGGATGGACAAACAAAAAAACACAAATTCTGACAAACTCCAAGCATTGATTAGACAAGAATGGGAGGCCATCAGTCAGTATGTGGCCCAGAAGCTGATTGACAGCATGCCAGGGTGACTTGCAGAGGTCTTCAAAATGAAGGGTCAACACTGCAAATATTGACTCTTTACATAAACTTAATGTAATTGTCAATAAAAGCCTTTGACTATTATGAAATGCTTGTAATTTTACTTCAGTATACCATAGCAACATCTGACAAAAAGGTCTAAAAACACTGAAGCAGCAAACTTGTGAAAAACAAAACTTGTGTCATTCTTAAAACTTTTGGCCATGACTGTATAAATCTAGTCTGCCTAATTACATAAAAGGGCAAACTTTCTAAAAAATGGGCCCCGCTGTAGGCAGAAATGTAGGCTTTTATTGCCTGCTTCCTCTTCCTTGCCTGCTGATATCTGCATTTAAAGGCTTGCAGGCTAGGGTAGGACAGTTGTGGTAGAGAATTCCATAGGCAGACAGAGAAGATTGGTTGGTGACAGTAAGAGGTGGTAATTAGAGAGGTGATGAGGGGTGAGTCAGAGGTATATCTAAGAGGGAATGAGGTAAAGTATTTTGAGATGAGGTTTTAGATATAAATATTGTTGAGGGCTTAGGCTGGGTACATACTACAGGGTTTTCAGTCAAATATCGGACCAATTACACGATTAACAACCGTTCAACCCGATATCGCATTAATGTGTACACTGCAATGAAGAGCGATTATCATTCCAAAGCTCATCGTATCGTTTCATTCGATTTTTAAACCAGACTAAAAATGTCGTTCAAGGTCGTTCCAATCCTGCAGTGTGTATGCACTCAGGACCGACAGTGTCCATTAATCTCTATGGAGTGTGCAGAGTCAGGATCTTTTCAGCTGATGGTTATGACAGGTGAAGGTAAATTGTGTAAAATGTGATTAATGTGTACACATGAACTGTCAGGCTCATCAAAACTGTTTTCTTTTTAGTCGTTAGTAAAATCGTTAAGAATATCGCATGGGGAGAAATTTTGTATAGTGTGAACCCAGCCTTAGGGTAAGGATGAGTCCTTTGAAATGGGTTTTGGAGGCTATGGGGAGCCAGTGTAGAGATTTAAAAAGTGGTGTGGTAGATGGGAAATAGTTAGAGAAGATTAATCTTTGGCATCTTGCTTTGGCATTTAGATTGGGACAGATGATTGAGAAGAATTCCATATAGGAAGAGATCAAACATAGTAACTTCATATATTTATGGAGTTAGCAATGTGTAAAAAACAGCAGGAAATAACAGTTGCCTGAAAGGTTTAAACATCAGAATAAATACATATATTCAAGCTAAAATCAAATGAAACAATTGTTGTTCTACTCATTCGCGTGTGAAAATTCTTTCAAATACAGTAAAACTGTGTGCAAGCTGTAATCTTAAAAGGTGTGAAAGGCACATTTTGCAATGTAATGTTTTATGACTGCAGGCTGATTGACATATATAATTTCGGCAAACCCATTTGGCTCAACGGTTTTCTTAGTATTGCTGATACTGTAATGCAGAAAGCACTGCCACCCTTACCTAATACACTCCGTCAATCTAGTTCTCTCGGACAAAGCTTTCATCCCTAGAGTAGAGGCTTTTGAAGAGCTGTTATACTTTATATTAAACTTCAAAGACAAATAAATTGAGAAATTTATAGGTCGTTGTTCCATAGAAGTATACAGTGATGAGGAAAGTCCCAACACTTTACCTGGCACTTTTTGGTGATTATTGTATTTTTTATATTCTGTAAGCTAATAAAGACAAACTTATTGATGGCAAGTAGGGTCCTCTCACCTTCTCTTTCAATTTATTTCACTGTATTGATATCACAATGGCTACGATTTGCATCTGATTATATAGTTTTGTGGAATATGCTAATACACAATACAAGTTAATAATACTATTAATAAAAATGTTAGTGCTTTATAGGCATTGCATTGTGTAAAATAATGCATAAATGTTACATAAAATTTAATAAGACTCCTTTGATATGGTTACAAGATCCATTTACTTTTTTCACTCTCAGGCAAGTTTAACTGAGCTCTCCCCTTTCCGTCCTCATTGCTAGGGTTCCAGCCCCATACACTACTTATCTATATAAAAATATAGGTGTTGGATATTTTATCCAGAAACCTGGTAATAAGTCTGGAAATACCAAGAACAGTGTGGGGAAAAACAAGAGCAATTTTGAAATAAATTTAATATATTTTTTTCATACTTGCCTACTCTCCCGAAATTCCCGGGAGGCTACCGAATTTCAGGGAGTCCTCACAGACTCCCGGAAGAGTAGGCAGAGTTCCCGCATTTTCCGAAATTCACGGCTGTGAATGGAGCGGGTGGGGCTTAATCGCAGTCATTAAGTTCCGCCCCTCCATTCAATGCCGTGAATTTCGGCATTCTATAGTGGGGGCAGGGCTACAGTGACGCGACAATGTCACCACTCCCTCCTCCTACCCCATGTAAATCTTAAAAGTTGACATGTATGATTTTAGGTGTGGTGCTCGAAGTCAAGGAAAACATGGTCCCCAGTATTCCCAAGCAAGCACGGTAGCCAATAGTCCAATAGTCAAAGAAATCGGCCATGGAATCAAAAACTGTTCCAAAATATTAATCAGGACACAGTACAGAATTGTTATTATTCGGCATGGAAATAGTCTGCTGCCTCTGAATCCCTGCCGTCCTAGCCCTCCATTTGTATTCACTATTGTACAGCTTGGCACAAAAATACTTAATGGGTTTATTATATTTCCTCATTTTCAAAATTCATCACTTTACGTGGGAATATTTGGTATCATAGAACTTACTGCTGTAGCTGTGACCTAATTTTGAGTGGTAATGTTCTCAGTTAACAAAAAAAATAAAAATGTCTATTTAGCTGTTAATATAGTGAATGCAACATGAGATGATTTATCTTCAGTTCATCTTTTAACTTTGTGATATAATTGTGATTGCATGTGACTTATTATATTATAGTTAAATTAGGTTCTATAAAGACATTGCAGTCACTGTGTGTGTGTGTCATAAAAAAAAATAGCATCTGAATTGCTTGGCTGCATTTGTTCTTTAAAACCGAGGAATGTGGAGAGGGCTTCTGATATACTTAAATATTTATAATAGAAGTTTGAATGTGCAGTTCTCTGGATTATATATTTTATTAAGACAGTGTTGATGAAATAAAAATAGAGAGTAAAAATTGGCTTTGTAATATAAAGGCTCTTGGTGTATTTGAATGATTCCTTGTTTTCTTAAGCAAGGTCTGTTTGTCATTCTTCAGAATGTCACTCTACTAGAAAAAGGAAATGATTTTACCTGTTCAGGGAAATTGACAAAAAAAAAGTCTTTGTCCTATGTAAAAATTGATGCTGCTCTACATGTGTCAATCATTAGCCCAAAGAAAACTTGATTCTTCAATGTTGCCATATTTTTTTTTAAACCTAGCGTGTATAACTATTAAATTATTCCCTTTTTATTCGCACTAATTAAATTGGATGTGACATTAGCCTGAAGATACCGGAGTCAGGTTTGAGGAACTCAGATTTCACGCATTTGACGCCAGTGCAGATTTGCATAAAAATATTTGAGCTGTGTCGTGGAGGTGATAGTGACATGTTGAAGTAAAGCCTATTGATAGATATAACTAGCTTTGTAACATATGGATTATTGCAGTAATGATTAACTAATTGAAAAGTACATTAATTAGTCTAACTTATGTATCTTATAGGTTCTGAATATACTCAATCTTCCAGGCACCAGTTTTAAATCCACATTGCAAGTCTAATTAAGGATGATATCCCGACCCTCGTTAAGTTATACTAGAAATGTGTTATATACCTATGCAATGTATAATTGTTTTTCATCATAGGTTTTAAAGCTATTCAAGTAGTCAGTGTAGGCACCACTTAGAGTTAGGAGCAAAACCAGTAAAATTTGCCCCTGAACAAGCCATGTTGTAATGCAAGGGGTGCATTTGTTTTTACATGCAGGGAAAATGCTGGCTGCCTTTATGTAGCGCACAAATTCTGGTCTGCTTTATTTTTACACTAAAATTTAGAACTGAGCTACGATGTTCCTCCTTCTCAACTCAAAACCTGTCCAAACGTTTTACATTTGTCCCACTGCAACATGCGTTGGCTAAGGTGCAAAACTACACCTTATTTCTGGACTTACTCTTATCTGTAAATGAGACCCTTTATGTTTTTTCAGTACTCAATCATAATCTGCCTTTAGAGATTTATCTCTTAATATTAGGACAGAGCTAGCAGTGATGACATGAGGGCAATTGCTGGTCTTTTGTATAGATGAAGCTGGCAATAGCTTCCTTTGGTGCTGTAACTGGTGCACTCAGCAGTGTACAGTTAATCTATACAGCACATATACTGCTGCTAATCTTTTTACCGAGACTTGGTCCCAAACATATTTACTCTTCATAGTTTAATACTGTACCTCTGCATTGCTTGGGCAGCACAGTGGCTTAGTGGATAGAACTTCTGCTTGACAGCACTGTGGTCATGAATTTGATCCCCAGCCATGTCCTTATCTGTGTGGAGTTTATATGTTCTCCCCATGTTTGTGTGGGTTTCCTCCGGGTGCTCCGGTTTCCTCCCACACTCCAAAAAACATACTAGTGGGTTAATTGGCTGCTATCAAATTGAACCCAGTTTCTCTCTCTCGCTCTCTCTCTCTCTCTCTCTCTCTCTCTCTCTCTCTCTCTCTTTGTTTGTGTGTATGTTAGGGAATTTAGACTGTAAGCTCCAATGGGGCAGGGACTGATGTGAGTGAGTTCTCTGTACAGCGCTGCGGAAATAGTGGCGCTATATAAATAGCTGCTGATGATGATGATGATGACGATGATTACTTCTTAATAATTGATGTTATTATTATGTTACAGGTGGGATGATATTGTTTTATTGGTCAGTTACTTGTATTTTCCCACAAGAATAATAGTTGCCAGTCCTCCATTGACAAATATATCAAAATATTGTGTTTGAACTCTTCCAAAATGTACTATTCTAGTGTACTTTGATAACTACTAATCATTACTTTGGTTCTTCTACCAATCAGATGATTTCATCCTATTGTATACAACATAGAGAGCATATTAGAGTGCATTATTGTCCAGGAACCAAGTGTATTCTTATAAAGTGTCATTAAAGTGTCATGAAAATGTTTGTGTTAAAAGTATTTACATACAGTAATGTTTTGCTCCATAATTTGGAGTCTGTGTATTGATTTTGTGCTGAAAAGATTTGATTACGTAGACACTGTTGACTGAAGTTGGAACATAGTGAAATATATAATTTCTATCTTAAATCTCATTTTCTTTCAGAATTCGGATGACCTCTTGGTTGCCTCGGCTGAATGTCCAAGTGAGGACGATGAAGATATTGATCCATGTGAGCCAAGCTCAGGTGGGTTAGGTTAGTCAACTTTTATATTACTTTTTTCTTTATTCTGTTTCATATATGAGTGCGTGCTCACTATATTACATATGGGAGCAGAATTGAAATAAAGTAGTTTAAAATGAAAAATGATTTGAGCAAACTATATTTGTACTATAACCCGTATTAATCAACTTCAATGGGCACTTAGTTTCATTTTTATATTACTCTACATCCAAGCTAACATTCTAATAGTTGTCTGAGATTAGGACAATGATTCCAAGCCATGCAGTGGGTGATATAAGAGCAAAATGTGTTGTCATTTAGGAAAGCAGCTGGTATGTGAATTGTATTTTAGTTTACATTTATAATAAACAGTCAAGATATGCAATCCACATTTAGAATGTTAGTGTATTTGCATTTTGTTTATGATTATGGGTTTGTTTCTAACAATATTTTTACGTGTGCTAAATGCAAAGACTCATCACAAGTAAGACGATACGAAGGTTTGGCATTGAATAAAAATAGTTTGGAAACCACCAATATTGGGCAAGGTACATTATCTGATTGGTGGATGTGAGTTACAATAAATTATGATAACTTATTATAATAACTGATAGAGTATAGTCTTAGGCCATGCATTGGCTACTTGTTTTATTTTTAAATATACTATTTGAATTGCTGCGGGCCCTGATGATATGATTATTTTTTTTTGCCATAGAAGAATATCTATATACAGAATAATAATGATAGTAGTAATAATTTAATATATCTAATAATATAAGATAACTTCACCAAACATATAAAATTTAATTTTAGGTGGAATTGACTAAGATACAATAAAATACACAGTTTTATTTAGCTTTGGTGCTGTGATCGTCCTGTTTCGGCAGGTTCCCCAAAAGCTCCTACGGTCCAGCGCTGCATTGCTTGCCTCTAAGGCAAGCAAGTTTCAAACAGACTGGGCAAGTGATGATGCCACTCCCCTCATGAGTCTCTCATTCTTATAAGTGGGAAGGTCATGAAGGCGGGGCATCGACAACACAGCTGCTTGTTTGAGTCTATGAAGCGGTAGTAGGAGAGAGAAGTGCAGCACTGGACCATTGAAAACCTTTGGGGGATCTGCTGGAACAGCGGACCACCGCACAGCAGGTTAGTAAATATATGTAATTTAATGTATCTTCACCAAGTTTCACAAAAATACAATTACGTTGTAATATTAAACACAATGCACACAATATGACAGTCAGAGGTGGACCTAGATTTTTTTTTAAGGGGGGGGGCAATTTGAATAGTCACACCCCCTTCAGTCTGATTGGTGAGACCTGGTTGGCCCCACCCCCTTTGGTCAGCATCTTTACATTTTAAATGTTATGCTTCTGCTGCTAGGGGGGGCAATTGCCCCGATCTATCAACCCCCCCCCCCCCCCCACATCCGCAACTAATGGCAATTACCATAATTCCCTCACAATAGCACAATTCTCCGTAAATATATTGGGAACAGTGGCCACAGTTAGGTTTCCTGAAATCTATAATGCTCTCTACCATTTAGAATGTGAGATAACTTCTTTGTAATTGTTAGTAAGAGTCCCAAATCTCATCAGGTATTTTATAAACTAAATGAACAATGCTTGACCAGCAAACTATTCTATTCTTAATGCTTAAATATATGTTAGTTTATTATTAACAGTTATAAAGAAAGCTCATAAAAGTGTAAAAGTTACAAACAGAAGACTGATATTTTAAGAGTGCTATTAGAGGAGGGGGAAACGTAAAAATAAATGAAAGAAGATGATATCAAATGTTATAGCCAGCCAAGATCTTAAAAATCAAGTAGGCGAGGGTGTTTAAAGCATAAATCTTATTAAATGTTGCTGGCTCATGCAGTAGATTGCATAATGCCTGGAGGATCTGAGCACTGATCTCTGATTTCGAAAGTGCTTAAGCATCAACTTCAATTAAATGGTGGGTAATCAATTTCAACAATCAAATGTGATTATCATAATACATTTATTTCAACACTTACCCTCTGGTTGGAAAACACTGTTTGGCATAATAGTGTGTTTTGTTTTTTGAGAATACTAAAAGAGACAGGATCATTGTGCGTGAAAAATGCCCCTTTTAATTTACTAGAATACAACCCAATGTGAGCGATGGTTAATGAAACTTGTTTAGCCTCTTTATTATAACATTAGACATGTTCCAACCTCATCAAGTTATACACATGTAGTACCTATTGATTGAGCACACATGAAGGGCACATGAATAGGGTACGTCTTGGCAAAAATACACTTGAAATTGAAGGACCTTATTATGCCAATAAAATAAAATAAAAAAATAAAGTGGCGTCAAGACCGATTGTTCTATTGCTGCGTATTGCGGAGTTAGAAAATCCCCTATCACCGCAATTTTTCATTCCAACCTTTCAAAGACAGCTGAGCAATACTCAGCTGCCTTGGTGATGCTGGGCTGGAGTGGTAAGGGCTAACTTACCCCTTTGTCGGGCCAGTCTGCAGACATACGCGTGGGTGTATCCCAGCCTGCCGCACCACGCATGTGCCGTGGGACTGAACGCCCGTACTTGGGATCTCACTTCCACTGTTTGAAAGATGCTTTTTGAAACCACTATAAAGTAGAAATTGTGCGAAAAGTGCATTTACCTCGGAGTAGAATGATTGAGTTATTAGACACTTCAGTCACGACACTGCTGTTGTAAATGGTTAATTACACTATTCTAGCGAAGTCTATGTTAAAACACGAAGCTCATGCAAATTAATGCAAAATGTATCGATTTGTTTTGCATAATGCATATTTGGGGAAAAGGATGTGGAAAATGTAAAATGATTACTTTTATAGGCTATCACACATCCAATATTTCAATGATTATAGCAATGAGGTCGTAAAAGAAGTTAGCGTACATTTAACTTTAAATCATAGCGTACCTATACCCTAAACCCAGTGGATGCAGCCGTTGTGATTGCTGAAACAATATTCATGACAATGCAGCATATCAATGCATTAGGAAACAGTTAAACTTCCGACTCATAAAGGCCACAAAGAGGCTGCCTCCACTATATGTAATAGATAGGCACACTTAAAATACTGAAAGTTCCATTAGAATAATTGTTATTATTATTATTATTGTTGCTCAAATAATAGTTTTTTTTCAGAAACTCTTTAGCAGCATGAGATTGGAGACCTTTAGCTACAGAAAGAGCTGAAACCTCTGTATAATGTCAGATTTAAAAGCTGCTGTCCTGCACCACAATACACCAAAATGACACAATGCTGCACAAAGCCCATCATTATTTCATACTTCTCAGAACAGAATAAACAGGTGAAGCTGAACAGTTGTGTTTATCTCACTATAAATGTCAGTGTATCGATGACAGCGTGATGCAGAACTATATAGCTGTAAGCTGTATGATATGTTTATCTCCGCTTATCGCAACAATTGAAAATCTCCTTTTGCTGCAATTTACTTAGAAATATTTGCTGGGGCAGTTGAGCGATGCTCAGCCCTCCGCCGATACCGGTTGGCAACGGTAAGAGGTGAGTTACCGCTTTGCCAGCCAGCCCTGCATGCATTGCGCATGCGTGATCCACTTTCCCCATTCACAGATGCACCCTTACTTGGGCTTCCAGCTCCACTCTTAATGGAAAGTAAATAAATGAAAAGTATATATATATATATATATATATATATATAGATATATATATATATATCTATATATATATATAGATATATATATATATATCTATATATAGATATATATATATATCTATCTATAATATAAAAGCCTAGTGGCGTGTGTTAGTCTGTGTGTGGGAAAAAAAAACAAGCTGCAGCGCCACCTGCTGGGCGCGTTATACACTGACCTACTAAATTCTTAGTGTGTGTGGGGGAAAAAACTCAGAAAGGGCTGAAATTTGGTATACTAAGATGTTTTTAATTTGTTTATTAAATTTGTTAATTGTTAAAAGTGTTTATAAAGATTTTTAAAAAATATATATATATTTCTTGAAGGAGAAGTGACAGTTGGGAGTGGTTGGTGGTTGCCGGGGGTGACAGTTGGGAGTAGTTGGTGGTTGCCGGGGGTGACAGAGCGAGAGGAGTGGGATACTCAGGATCGCTGAGAGAGATCCCTGTGTCTGGATAGACATCTGGATAGATGTGGCGATAAAGATGAAGGATGAGGTGATGGAGAAAAATGATGAGGTGGTGACATGTGGACAAAACCACGTTAAAAAAGGGCGCTTGCGTCGGGAAGTAACGCTCTTCCCCTGAGGAGGCCTGGGCTAGGCCCAAATGCATGACAAGAACCTTTTTAACACCTTAAGTAGCTTGATTTGACTAGAATGCATGAGTATCATGCACGAGTTAACTTGTGTATATATATATATATATATATATATATATATATAAAATCATTCCAAAATATTCCCCATACTAAATACTGCTTTAATTACATGAATAAAGCATCTTTTCTATGGTTTCCTCTGGCTGAAATGGCGATAGTGTTAGGAGGACAGAGGAAGAGGAGAAACATAAATTAAATGGGTATGTCTTATATAGTTACACAAAATAATGAGACAATATACACTATTGGCAAGTTAGAAGTTAGGTTTTAATGGAGAACATCACAGCTATCCATAGACAACAATAACAACAGTCCCTCACCATAGACCTTAGGCTTGGACGGGACATTATAAATGGCAGTGGATCTTCTGGTGAACCCCAAGCATAAGTGAATCCAAAAAATAAGGGAAATCTTGGAAAGTGTCTTTATTTGTCTCCGAATTCTCAATACGTTACTAAAAAATCTTTATGCAACGTGTTCTACATACAATATATCTACTGACTGTTATGTTAACCGCACGGGCGCCGTTGTGATCCTCCAGATGGATGTCCATTTTTCGTGACACTACATGAACAAGCCACAAGTTAGTCAAAAACACAAAATGATCATTGATCTCTATTAGGAACCAGACAGCCCTTGTACTCAGTATTGCACTCATATATATATGTATATATATATATATATATATATATATATATATAATTACTTAAAACAACTCCTAAGGGGAATTCAAATCCTAGCGATGAGCAGTCGGACATCACCGCAATGTCTGGCTGCCCTGGTTATCGGACACTAATATACCCGAACATCATGTATTTTCCTACACACCTCTATGGGGTATGAGGACAATTCTGTGATGTTACATTGCCGCTAAGTGCTTTCCCCCCATATAAGGCAAAGATAGTGGTCTTCACATTGATAATATAGAGGTATAGGTTTATATTTTAACCTACATGACTTTAAAGTGGTAATATAGATTTGTACATTCACGTTTAGTACTGCAACAAAAAATATTTTGCTCAATGTAGAAATATCCTGATTTGGTAATGATTTTAATGATGCATTGCTTCAAATAAATGAAGATATGTGTGATTAAAGCCAGGCCATACTTAGTGAAATATCAAAGTGCTGCTTTACAGATGTAGCAAGCTTTATTGCTCCCACTGGTGTATTGTAAAATGACATGCTTAATGCTCCAGTAGGTGTAAGCTGCATTAACAGGGCATTAGATTGCTTCAAAAATCAGACTGTTCTAATACCCATTTTCAAATGTTGCAATGTACCAGCGGGTGCAATAAAATGTTCTACATCTGTGTATTAAAAAAAATAACCAATGCAGGACTTAGTAAGGAAGCTTAAAGTCTACATCTAACCTGTTGTATTTGTAACATATTGCAAATTTATATACAAAATCTTGTGTTTAAGATAGGGCCCACTGATGTTTCCTGCAGCTGGAGAACCTAAACCATACTTGCCTACTATTTGGACATTCAAATCAAGAGGCTAGTGTGTTTGCGTGCGTGTGTGTTTGTGGGGACGGCAACAGTCATTATCATCATCATCAGCATTTATTTATATAGCACCACTGATTCTGCAGCACTGTACAGAAAACTCATTCACATCAGTCCCTGCCCATTGGAGGTTACAGTCTAAATTCCCTAACATACACATACACACAGACAGACAGACTAGGATCAATTTTGATAGCAGTCAATTAACCTACCAGTATGTTTTTGGAGTGTGGAAGGAAACCGGAGCACCTGGAGGAAACCCACGCAAACATAGGGGGAACATACAAACTCCACACAATTAAAGCCATGGTCAGGAATTGAACTCATGACCCCAGCACTGTTAGGCAGAAGTGCTAACCACTAAGCCACCGTGCACCCTCCTGCGCAATGACGCAAATATAATTTTTAGTCCCTGCCACTGTGCTATGGCGCAAATTGCGTTCTCGCACAGCGGAGGCAGGCTTGATGTCTAGGAGTTCCATAGACATTTCGGAAGAGTAGGCAACTATGACCTTAACATATTCCATTTGTAGCACTAGGAACATCTTAGTTTCTGTGATTTGTTTTCCACATCACAATGTATAAGGATCTATAAATGCTATATTGTGAATGAGCCTTAAATGGAAAACTGATTAATACCTGATGCTCCTGTTTAGAAACTGAACCTAACATAAGTGAATTTATGTCACGTTTATGGCTATAACACAATCTAAACTATTTTCAAATAACAAGATACATTACTTTAAATATACATATACAGTAGACAAACATGGTAGTTTGTTTTCAGTGACTTTTGTTAATAAGGATAAGTGGATTACAGCCTTATATGAAAAGGCTGGTCACATGAAGCAGTAATATTATTTAAAAAGGAGTTAAGCCTATTACAATTTAATTGTTATTGTCTCTGCTTTAGAGTCACAGCATTCTGGTCTTTTTAGAGTTAGATTGTTAATCCTAGGATGAAACAAATGATGTGTCATGATCGTAACTAATGATCATTCTAATAGCTCCCAACAGCAACTGAAGAGATATCCATTGTACAATATATAGGATTAGTGTTTTTGTAACAAGCCAAAAACCCTATATTTAAAGTTGACCAATCACTATGTACTAGTGTTATTTTTTCTAGTATTTATATCTATATAAGTAACTAATCAATTAATTAATTACATGTACATAATGCTAGACTATTGTTTCAGTATTATTACTTTTCAGAAACGTCTACCTTTATAATAACCCTCTATTCTCTGTTTAAATCCAAATTTACCAATGTATGCAAATAAGAAGGAGAAATATGGCTGGGGATTAGAAGTGAGGACTCTAGGGTAGAGAACAAGCCGGGGAGCTGGAGGCCACAAATCCAGGTTACTTAAGATGCAAGTAAGAAATAAAACCCTCAAATAAATACTCAAAAATCAAGTATATTAGTATAAAAGCCTTTATATGCCCACAAAACTGCATGGTGGCCTAAGATATACAGTACTTACAGCTGCATCCCATATATATGCATAATTTACACCATAGCTGGCTTTGTGTAGGAGAGGATGTCCAAGGGACCGGTGCAGAGCCATGACGACGCAGTTTGCACCAAATCAGGTAGTTATGTTCCCACCCACTCTCGAAGAAAGTGGTGCGGGATCTGGGAGGGTAGCATACTCTCCAGGGAGTCCAGGAGAATTCCCCCAAAATTCTGGAGTATATCAGATATTCTGTGAGAGCAGGGAAGTATGACTTAGTATGACTAGTCCAAAAAACAGCATTGAAACTCAGCCCCTAACAAATGCCCTCTTTACCCAGCACTTCAACAGACCTGAGGAGGAGATAGATCCATTGGCAGATTTATACTATGAAAGAAAGTTACACTGCAGCTACAATATGAAAAACTTACAATTAACTTTCTGTTTTTAACATATATATGCAATTTGAAGTGAGAAGGACAATACCGCTCTCATATTGTATTTTCGGACATGCTACAGTGAATGGTATTACATCAGCCTCCATTAACATTACATTCTCTGAATGTCCGGGGCTATTACACCAGTTCACATTCTTCCACTGAGTGCAATAGCATTGCTAACTAAAGTCTGGATACAAAATCTTGGGTCATTTCAGAAAATCAATACCTAAATGTACATATGCTAGTGCAGTTGATGTTGTTCTGTATGACGTCTTTCTCAATACCATTATCAACCATATCCTATATGCATGGATTGAAACTACAAGTCTAGTGCTGTACACTGAAATAGTATCCTTGTGATTATTGCCTGAAAGGCGTTTAATAGCCTCTAAGCCATCCGTATGATCATTATTGCTGTATAATGATAGTAACGGAATGATATTGTCCATGCCAGATAAACTTCACAGCATGCTAAGGAAAAGCATACTTTAAATAAAGGTAAGCCACCTGCTAGATATAAAACTAAATGTGCAATATCTATTCCATAAAAATACAAATACTGATGCACATTGGGTTTAACAAAATGTATACCCAATACCCCCTGGCACAGAGTCAGCACAACACTCAGGTAGCTAACAATAAAATTGGCGATAATACTAAAGTTTGAATGTCTATGTATAAAAAATAAATACATGTAGATTGCACAATAAAGTGGATCTATAAATATATATGTAAAGCAGGCTATAATCTTAAAGTAAAATTGTTACCCCCCCCCCCCAAAGCCCTTTTGCTGTGCAAACGAGTACAACTTGCTTACACATAATGGAAGCAGCCATGGCCAAATCAGTATTCATAATTATGCAGCTAGGAACAAATTACATTACCGAGGCACTCCAAGCCTCATGCCTCAATTAAGTCACTGGTTCTGAGTTAATTAATAGGCTACATTCTCACAAATGTGTGTTCACCGGACAAGCTGTGTCCTCTGTTTGTAGGGAATGGGTACATTTTAAGTACGTATCTAATACGTGACATTTATTTTCCAATTCTTTTATTAGTATACTGCTTTGAAGGGAATTGAGAGTAAAAAATCAACATAGAACATCTTCAGGAAATGTATATTACTTAATAAACCAACATGTCCTAAGAGGCTACTAAGCTCTTCTTACTCCATATATTCCGCAACTTATCTCAGACAAATGACTGAGCATTAAAACATATATGCCTTGCATGAAAATGTTAGTAGTATTTCCCGAGTCTGCAATATTAAGGCTGTTTATCCTGTAGCAATATATATATGCATAGCAATAAAAATGGACCATGTATATAATATATTCCCAGAATTGGATGAGAACTGCACATGCATAATATAGTAACTAAACTATATATAAAGAGTATGTTTAATGCTGCAATACAAAAACTTTCCTTTGTTCTATTATGAAAACTATGATGATAAAAAAAAAAGCAACATAAAATGAAACAGAAGCTTAAATACAGCTTTGGCATTAGACAGCAGGCTAGATAAGCCCAGAGTGACACTTCTTTATGCTTCATTTAAAATATAGGCAAACAATAATAAAACAGAAGATAAAAAAATGTAATTCACTTAAACCATGCGAAACTGAAAACTTTGATCCATAAAATGATAGAATTGTTATCTACAGAGAAACAGCTACAAGTCTTACACAAAGAATGTCAGCTATTGAATAAGCCACAGCATTGATTTTAAAAAGAATTTTCAGGTTAAAGGATAAAGATAGCTGAGGCCTTGTCACTCAGAGGGGACAATACAGTGTATTTATATGAAAGTTTCCATTATTTTATGCCCAACGGTGCAATGTATTTTAACATATTTAATCAAAGTATATATTTGTTTAGAGGTGGAAGGTTTCGGGTTATTGGTATTTAGTTCTCTTATAGTTATATTGATATAAAATGTTCACAAGTTAAACCACAAGATTATAGTCACTAGGGAATTCTCAGCTCAATAGAAAATACTAATACTAATACCAACAATGCTCACTTCTATGCTCACATGTTATTGAGAGCACATTAAACAACTAGTCCCTAGTAATGGTCTTGTAGCATAGTTCCCCATCCCTAGTAGCAGTTCCCTAACATAGTTCACAATCACTATTAGTAATCACCTGCCATAGTTCCTAATCCCCTATAATTATAGGGCACTACTCAGAACATAGTAGTGTAATAAACCCCAATGTGTACTAGTAGTCACCTAGAGTAGTTGGCACTTCCCAGGAATAATCTGTTGGTTTAGTTTTCAGTCCCTTGTATTAGTCCCCTAGCATAGTTCCCAACCCCTACTAGTAGTCAACTATAATAGTTCCAATCCCCAGTAATAAACTGCTAGGATAGTTCTCAATCCACAGTCCCTGGTAGTTGTACCCTTGCATAGCTCCCAATCCCCACTGGTATTCCCTTAGCATATTTCCCAGTCCCTACTAGTAGTTTCCTATCATAGTTCCAATCTTTAGTAATAGACTGTTAGGATAGGTCCCAGTCTGCAGTCCTGGTAGTTGTCCCCTTGCATAGTTCCCAATCCAAAGTTGATTTCCCCTAGCATAGTTCCCAATCCCTACTTGTAGTCTCCTATCATAGTTCCCAACCCTTACTAGTAGTCTCCTATAATAGTTCCAATCCGCAGTCCCTACTAAGATAGTTCCCAATCCGCAGTCCCTGGCAGTTGTACCCGTGCATAGTTCACAATCCCCAGTAGTATTCCCCTAGCATTATTCCCAGTCCATAGTAGTAATCTCCTAACATAGTTCCCAAATCCCAGTAGTAGTCCCTTAGAATAGGCTCCAGTCCCATTGCTTTCCACTGTGGCCGAGCAGCAGAAATGTTGAGTAATCTGTTAACAAAATGCTGTATGATATTAAATATTAAATATTAAAGGACAAATTAAGAATTAAGTTTTCCATTTAAGACTGTGGAATTTCAATAGTACAGGTTTCTTAGGTTTACAATCATCATCATCATCAACATTTATTTCTGTAGTGCTTTACAATTGGGAACAAACATTAATAAAACAATACTGGGTAATACATACAGACAGAGAGGTAAGAGAACCCGGCTCACAAGCTTACAATCTATGGGACAATGGGAGTTTAAAACACAAGGGCACGTGCTACATCATATTGCACACTGGACCAGCTAGAATGCAAAGTATTGAGTGGACTGTGCGATCAGTCACACAGCAGTGTTGGTCAGAGGGTTGTTGTCTTGTGTTAGCTGTGTAGAGAGTGGTAATAGGGTAACCTAGGGAGATTAAGATGGTGGTTGAGGAATATCATAAACTTGCCTGAAGAGGCGGGTTTACAAGCAGTCTGTCATATGTTTTCCACCTACCATACATATTTGGTGATTCTTTTATAGGTGTAGTAAAGAGTATCTCTGTTTTTGGAATATATCGGTTTTGTGTTTTTCAGTTAAAAAATTATCACTGTAAAATTCATAGCAGTCAATATATGAACTTGGTTGCTAGTTGTATATAACAATGCCACTCCACTTGATCATAATAAGATATTATATAATGGGCAAAATTTTAGGCCACAGACACAATCTACTCAAGCCACACATGAATCCATCTAGTCAACACCTAAAAATTATGAAACCGTACTCTAAATTTTGAAGATTCACCTTTTTCAGTTGCAGATATTTAAGTCTTCCCAAACTAAATCACATATACAGTGGTTTATGATAACGTAGTATTCTTTATTCTTAACACCACCCATAAATCTTAACTTAGAAAGGAAAAAAAGGCTTATACCCACCATAAAGAACATTTGGTCAATGTTAAAAATAAAATGCTGTATATTAAACAGAAATTAAGACATGGGTGATTCCCACGATGTCTCGCAGGATTGACCAGCTGGCACCAGTTTTTAAAAATGCTGAAAGGCAATTTGAAATAATTTGTTTTTAGTTAATTATTCGTGAAGGAACTTTTCAGAGATTCTACATTGGATAAAACATCCTACAACTCGTCACATACCGTGAGATCTCGTCAACCAGTTTGGCTAGGCAAGATGACTACAAGGTGCCATAGTGTTACCTTGAATAGCCCTCTCCTTGTGATGTCTTAACTTAAAATACATAAATGTAATACTAGGCTCCCTACCAATATAAAGAAAAGCAATACTTGAAAACAATCAGAATAGTGATATGTTGAAATCTGGTTTTAAGACCTCAGTATGAACAAACCAAGAAAAACGATCCCTTCATTTTAAATAATGTTGTTGCGCTAATTTCAATTCACAGGCTCCGCGGGAGTTTGGATTTGTCATGTTCTTTCTTTAATATTAATGAACAGTGGATAAAGAAATGGACACTTTTTTCTTCTGAAAAAAAAGTTACATTTTCCTAACCAGCTCGATCTTATAATGGCACAAAGCAAAGACCACAGGTTCATATTATGCATATATACAATATGCTAAGGGAGAACTTTAGAGAGTAAAGCTACCTGCTGCCGAAATAAAGAAACCTGGTTAAAGAGGTATTACGGAAGGACAATAACAATCATTAGAGGATATTACTGGAAATCATGACAGTAAAATATATGTATTTCAACAAGTAGCCTGGCCAAAACATGGTCACAGCAATTCAAGACAGAAACTGCTGTTTATTTTTATTAAGTAAGATAGATAGATAGATTGATATGGGATAGATAGATAGATAGATAGATAGATAGATAGATAGATAGATAGATATATAGGTAGATATGAGATAGATAGATAGATAGATATGAGATAGATAGATAAACAAGTAGATAGATAGATATTAGATAGATAGATATTAGATAGATAGATAGATAGATAGATGGATAGACAAGTAGAGGGATAGATAGATAGATAGATGGATAGACAAGTAGAGGGATAGATAGATAGATAGATAGATAGATAGATAGATAGATAGATATGAGATAGATAGATAGATATGAGATAGATAGATAGATAGATAGATATGAGATAGATAGATAAACAAGTAGATAGATAGATAGATATTAGATAGATATTAGATAGATAGAAAGATAGATAGACAAGTAGATGAATAGATCATTTAATAGTAATAGATAGATAGATAGATAGATAGATAGATGGATAGACAAGTAGAGGGATAGATAGATAGATAGATAGATAGATAGATAGGTAGATATGAGATAGGTAGATATGCGATAGATAGATAGATAGATATGAGATAGATAGATAGAAATGAGATAGATAGATAAACAAGTAGATAGATAGATAGATAGATATTAGATAGATAGATAGATATTAGATAGATAGATAGATAGATAGACAAGTAGATGAATAGATCGTTTTAATAGCAATATAGTTTAGTCTCTGACTGAGTTCTTCATACACAGTAACATACTTCAATTCACCTAGTGAATTGATAAGCTGTAATATTTACTTATGCCTCCGTGATACCACTGGTTCCTAGTGAATTGATATGAATAATGGTTCAGCTCATAAAATAATTCCTTCCTCTGTGTTTTGGCGACAGGTACACCTAAAGAAGGGAAATATCAAAACTAGCTTTATTAGTTACAAAAACCATAAAACAATATTATCTTACAGTTTTCCTTAAAGCGTTTGCACCACATTAGCACATTACTTTGAACATCCTTTTGAATGTTTCCGTGCCCAGATTATTTTTCTATGCTGCCTCCTAGTAGGGAACATGAGTTCTGTGGAGCTTATCACTGGATATTTAATTCTACTTTAGAAGCAAAAACAAGTTTACACTATTGTTCAGGCCAGTTCAAAGTCCTTTTGAAAAGGCAGTAGGTAACATCAATCAACAGCAGTTTGCCACAGGAAGACTTAATAGGTAAGTGAGATAATTGTAGAAACGAGCTCCATATGAGAGACATTCCAGCAGGTGGAACATTGATTTAACTAGCATTTAAATTCATTGCCTTGTTCCCATTTTAAAGCTACATTGTTAATAGAAACTTTCCTTTTTTTCCAATCACACTGAGTGAAAGCTAATTGACAGCTGCTGCCATAAGGTTGTTTGTTCAGACTGGTGTTTAGCAATAACATTTAAAGAGCCAGTAAAGTTACTGTAAAAAATTGCCTTATACAAGACAAAGTAATAGTAACATACATACGTATATATGAGATTTTTAATCTATAGACAGCAATATTTAAGCCAATATAGGGAAAATGCATGGAGCCATCAAACTGCTAACAGATTATAATAGTTTATACTGAGCCAGTTATCAAGGTTATAACCAGTATCTCAAGGTCAAGCAAGGAGCTTATATATTTGCATTTGGGAATGTTAGCAATTTTACAACTAAGATCATTCAGGTATAGTGGCCTTTAAAGGTTGCTTGTACTTTACATTTGTGATGTAACCGGGAAGCATAGAATCACAGAGAATTTATTATCTCTGAAATATAATAAGATAATGATATAGATCTAGTTGTGTCCTAAATATTCCACTTTTTATCCGTGGAATAAAAAATTACATAGTCATATAAGATAGATGTCTGCTATCTAATAGCAAAGAGAGACATTTTGCAGTAGGCACAAGCGAGATAAGCAAGGGTATCCTTTATGACCCCGAATTCTGACTTGGCAAGGGCTGACCCATATGCCAGTTAGCTGGGCTTATTCCAAATGTTGAATGTTGGCCCTGAGTGAAATAGGGAACTAGTTCTGTGCAAAATACATGTCTCCTGTACTGACTTTGAGTTAAGTGTCATTTTATGGGAAAATTGCTGATTTTGCAAAATAAAAGATATTTACATGCCTGTGAGTTACATTGGTCAGTAGCTATTGATTGGAAATGGAAGGTTTCTAACGAAGATGTTACCACTTAATGGCAATGCACTATTCATCTCTATAGGAAGATATTTTATATGATCACGGCAGAGCATTGAGAGTTTTTAGCTCCTTCACATACCAATAAAAAGCCAAATTGCAGAAAATGGAGGTTAAAAAAAACATAAGAAAAATGTGACCTAGGGGTATATTTACTAAACTGCGGATTTTAAAAAGTGGAGATGTTACCTATAGCATCCAATCAGATTCTAGTTATCATTTATTTAGTACATTCTACAAAATGACAGCTAGAATCTCATTGGTTGCTATATGCAGCATCTCTACTTTTTCAAACCCGCAGTTTAGTAAATATACTTCTTAGTGTGGAGTTCATGAGACATAAATGTTAAGTCTTTTTCTCAGATAGTGGCAATTAGACTTTGGAAAGCATTATTATGTGCATAGTTGATGAGTGAATCTCCCACAGCTATGCTCAAAAAAGTTGTTTTTTTCTATATTGAGACAATAGTTTGTCTCTCAGTGAATCAATTTGGGATTTCTTTATTCTTGTACCTAGAAACAGATATTTAAAAAGTAAAGTTTTTCTGGGTTAAGCCAATATGGAACCATTCCTAGCATCTAAACGGCAACAACAGCAATATTGTGCCAAACTAGTGCAGGTCGGTATTATCCAATGGACGTGTTCATAGCAGAACTCTAAATTTACATATAGTGTTTTCTATTTCACCATTATTACAAGAAGTGAAAAAGATTTTTTGTTTAGGAAAGAATATGAATAAACAGGTATAATATTAAAACAATGTAAAAAAAAATATAGTCAGGAAAATGTATTTGAAAACCGGGCCCGAAATTGTGCAAACAATTTCTGCCATATTTATTTCAATTAATAATGTATTACATGATGATGATATTTCTTAGATATATGTTGTGTTGACAACATAAAGAATTTTAATTTATAAACTGCCTGCCCCGTGCAAACCAGACTCGTCCTCAACCTCAAAGCTCCCCTAAAACTCATCTTTACACACTTGCCTCTCCCGCCGCATCCTAAGACAATTCCCTCCTCACGCTCCGTCTACCCCTTCCACTCATTTCCCTACACCCCTATTATATTCATTTGTTACCCTGAAACCATCTTAAGAAAATTCCCTCCTCATTCTCCGTCTACCCCTTCCACTCCTTTCCCTTCACCCCTATTATATTCATTTGTTACCCTGCCCCACCTTATGACAATTCTCTCCTCACGCTCCATCTGCCCCGTCAAATCCTTTCCCTCCACCCCTATTATATTCATTTGTTACAACGCCCCATCCTAAGACCATTCCCTCCGCACGCTTCATCTGCCCCTTCCACTTCTTTCCCTCTACCCCTATTATATTCATTTGTTACCCTGCAACCATCTTAAGAATACTCATGCTCCGTCTAAACCTTCCACTCCTTTCCCTCCACCCCTATTATATTTATTTGTTACCCTGCCCTATCTTAAGACAATTCCCTCCTCATGCTCAGTCTACCCCTTCCATTCCTTTCCCTCCACCCCTATTATATTCATAGGTTACCACACCCCATCCTAAATAACTCCCTCATCTTACTCCACCTACCTGTCTCTGTTTACTTTCCTATTCCTCTTAAATGTTTACTCTCACAAGTTTGACCCTCTCTGCCTCCAATCACCTCATCCTCTTCATAAGGTTTCCTTTGTTCTAGATGTGCCTTCTTTTGTAGCTACTTACTCTATTGTCTCTTGTATTGAACTTTACTGATTCTATTATTTTACTTGTCCTTTATCTGTATTTTGTTACATTTATATTTTGTGGATTGAGCGGCAATGCAAATTCAGTGGCGGTATTATAAATAAAATAAGAAGATGATGTCAAGCATGCAAACTAATCAAGGCTAATAGCACAATTGAGAGACTGCCACTAAAATATGCAATCATGCTGCAAAAGTGTAACAATAGCATGGAATCGGGTGGTTAGTGAACCTCAATCCCTCTGTCCTCCTCAGTTTGTGTGGATTTGAGTTTTGGCATGAGCCCAGCTTTATCATGCTCAACTATATCTTAATACCCTTTAGCTTGTGAAGAGCAAATTTTTACTTTTATTTCTGGGAATTTGTAGTATTTTGTAGCTTGGGGTGTAAATATAATTAATGTGTCCAGACTATGATGGATAGCATTTGTTGACTTGAGTGCCTGATTTTGTTAGAATTTTTTTTCAATAAACTCTTTACCCACTGTGTCACTCCTTTTCCTTGTTTGGAAGACCAATATACACCAAACTGCTACGGAAGCAGTTAGCAAACATCTAACTGTTATATGTTAGGGACTGGTATTTTGTATCCATATCAATTGTTATTGCAGTCAACTCGGGCAGAACTTATTTGTGAATTTACCACGAGTTTACCAAAATCAACAATAAAGACACTTCCCTGCTTAAATATTAAAATTATTGCTATCCCCAAACTTATAGTCAGTAATAACCAATTTTATTTTCATTTTTTTTCTTTAGCAAACCCAACAAGAGCAGGTGGGAGAGAAATTCCTGGCTCAGCGGAGGTCATCAGAGAATCTAGCAGCACAACTGGTATGGTGGTTGGCATCGTTGCCGCAGCAGCCTTGTGCATCCTCATCCTTCTTTATGCCATGTACAAGTACCGAAACAGGGATGAAGGCTCCTATCATGTTGACGAGAGTCGAAACTACATCAGTAACTCAGCACAGTCCAACGGGGCTGTGATCAAAGAAAAACAGCCCAGCAGTGCTAAAAGTTCTAACAAAAACAAGAAAAACAAGGACAAAGAATATTACGTCTGATTCCAGCCGCGTAACAAACACGTGTATAGAAATAGTCTTCAATTTATCTGAGACATAAAATTAACAAACTTATTTACTTTTACTTTTTACGAAGCACATTGAAAAAAAAAAAAAAGAAGACAGGGAATGCAGTCAGAAAGGAAAGACTGTTTTTAAAAAAAATACAAAAAAATATATAAAAATATATATATATAAAACAAGCATATTATGGTTTTGTTTCCCAGAAAAAGGAGCCAAACTATTCACAGTGTTTTCATTTACTCTGACTGTCCGTTTAAGTGGCTGAAATGTTTTGGAAAGACGCTGATTACACAAAACATTCTCAAAGCACAGAGTAATCTCCAACATTGAGGCACAATTAAAACAAAAAAAAGAAGCTACCTATGATTCTGGATAGAGCCAAAGTGCTAGTGCTTTCTCCAAAAGTAAGTTCTCACGCCAGCAAAGACTTGTCTGAACTTGCAAACGTCGGCGGTTTGCGGCATTGTGCAAAGGAGCAATGATTGTGACATGTCTGCTACAAAGTGCTGGCTTTTCTGAAGACTTGTATTAAAAAAAAGAACTTTCACAAAGCCCCTTTCTGGTTGTGAAGAGTATGTTATGGATGCCTTATTTTCAAAAATACGGAATATAAGGCCCTTTTTCAAAATAAAATAAGAGGGATAGATGCAATCATTGAAAATTTTCATGCACGCTTAATATGTTACTACATATGTTTATATAAAACACATCTATATGTGCTTTCTGGACTGTGACAAGTGACGTTTTATAGCCTGTTGTATAGACAATGCAAAATATATCTGCTCTTCAGCCATTTTTGGTAAACTAAATGTTCTAAGTGTTGCTAGGTATAGAACGTTTTCTGATGTCTGACACAACAGACGCGTTTCAGTTAATTGCCGCCATTACCCAAATTTTGTTTTATTATTTTTAATTCTTGTGAGTATGCCGCTGGGGATGTGTATGAATGTAAATAAAACATTTTTTAATATTATACAGCACAATAGCCAACATTCCACTGCAGCCAACTTACAGTATGTTGGGCCACTTGGTGTAAAGGTACCTAACAGTCCAAATAAATGAACACATTCAAGTCACTGACAGAGGCATTTTGTAATTTCTTATGTTAGCTAATTGACTCTAGGGCCATTTTATTTTTTAACACTGCTGCATAAATTATAAATTTTTTGACTTTTCAAGAATTAAATCCATCATTACACCCATAATAGACCTTGACGTTAGATAACAGAAAGTATTGAACGGTAATGGTCTAACTTGTAAGTGCCGTAATATATGTATATATATATATATATATATATATATATATATATATATATATACACGAGCCACAGGATTGGAACTTGTGGGTGTTATTTAATTTTTTTTTTACATGGCCATTTGATTTTTTAGCAGTCTTATTCACTGCAAATGCTAAATTAATTTTTTTCAAGCCAAGAATATATTCTTTAAAAAAGAAAAAAGTTTAGATTTGGTTATTTCTGTTTAAATGAGAAATTAAAGTGTGCAGATTGTTTTAATACTTTTTAAAAAAAAAAATTTATTTTTTTGTTTTCTAAATGGCAAATTCCGTTATAAAGCAAGTTTCTATATAATAAAAAATAAATGTGTTTAATTAAGCTTGCTGCAAAAGAGTTGAGAGTAACATATCACTCAAAAAGAAATGCAAAGAGAATATATTAACCTAAAAGTGGGTACTTCAAGAGTGCTCAGTCGTTTCACTTGAAGGCCTCCTGGGAGCGATGTAGATGTTCACACATTATAGACAGGAAGAAGGAATTTAAAATTAATTTAAACAGCAGGGGCAACAAAGCAAGAGACCTCTTCTTATTCACTAGGTTACTGATAAATAATGTTAAAATTCCAGACATGTTCATGAGAGCTTTCAAAATGCAATGGAGTTAACAAAAATACTATTAGTTAGGGCTGCCAAAAACATGTAGCAGTTAAGAGTGGCATTTGCTATTTTTTTTAAAAAAAAATTGTTAAAACCAATAGCTTGTTTGAATAGAAAAGAGTTTTTGAAATAACTTTTTCTGCTAGAATCTTAAGAATCCTGTTTGGACATCACTGAAAGTTAGCTGTACTCAGGGAAAGAAAGGTATTTAATGCTGTATTGCACAGAATGCATGAATTGTCTATCCATGATTGTAGGTCTCTGGAAAGGATATAAGGTAAATACTGTACCCCAAACTAGATTTGCCAAATTGATAAATTGAACATGCTATGGTAGCTAAGTAATACAAGTCTTCTATAAAATATGAAGTATTTTAAGTAATGAAAACATAAGCTGTTAGTTTTTTTTTTTCTGTGTACACATTTATTTTGCCAACAATTTTTATTCCTATTATCATTTATACATTAACTATGATGCAGCTATTTCAGTTACAAAATGGTTGTATTGACATATTTTCATCCATTTTTTATTATTATTAGTTTCAATATTTTATCACAATATGTATTTTGCTACAGCATATCAACATTGTATTATGTGAATCCTTTCATGGAATGGGGATGTACCCAACGCATTTTACTATTTGCGTTTTGAGTTCCATTTTCAATGAAAGGGTAGGTACAATTTATAGATTGCAGCTGGGTTTCATTTGCCCATATATATTTGCTGTACGTTATCTGGATGAGGTGGCTTATTTCCAAACCTGTAATGTGTTGCCTTTACAACAGAAATCAAAAGTGTGAAATGATTTATCCCCAAACAAAACGAGAGGCCCAAAGCCAGTTTATTGTGTTTGTGTGATAGATATTGAAAATGAATTTATTTTGTTGCAAGGCCAATTTATCCATTACTGGAAATGCTAAGCAAGTGGAATTTATTGTTTTGTTAATAAAATGTTTCTTAATACACTATTTTGTTTTTATTTTTTATAATGGGTATAAAATCCAAAATACCTTAATAATTTTGAAATCATTTTATGCTGCATTGAATAGGCCAATACACTCTACAGTTGCTTCTGATGGAAAGTATCAAGAAATATATTTACTCTGCAACACTCATAGCATCTGGATCACAGTTCATGATAAAATGTTTCCTATTCATGGAACAATGGGAATATTTAAGCAAATAAACCATTCCCATTGAGGAGAATATTCTTCTGGGTAATGCTATTTACATGACAGTTTTGAATTAAAGTGCTCATGATTGATTGGACATAAATTTGCCAAATTTGTATTACTTATAAGCTATTGTTATCTGCAGCAAATTGACAACTACAATTTACTGTATAGAAATATACATCACTCATACGTAAAAGCCTTACAGAACCTTAACCCTAAGTGCACACAAATACGCAGAGAACATACAAACTCCACACAGACAAGGCCATGGTCGGGAATCGAACTCATGACCCCAGTGCTGTGAGGCAGAAGTGCTAACCACTAAGCCACCGTGCTGCCCACAAATGCTAACACCATCATAGAAACAGGGTGAACTCCTGTAATAAGAATCTTTTTATACATTTATCCCTTGATATTAACATTAAATAAATACAAAGAAAAATTTAAAACAGTTAGAATACAGATTACCTGACATATCAGTTCCTGGATGTACTAGTATTAAACAAATCTAAGCACAACATGAAGAGAAATTAAATATATGAGATATAATATTGTTGCATGCCTTCAAAGCAATGGACAAGGATGAAATGATGTATTGTAAACACAATTAGCAAATATTCTAGGGAACATGTCAGGGGCAATGTGCCGGAACAGTGGGCAAATATTATTCCCTGATCAAATAAACCAACAGTTTATCTTCAAATAAATTATATTACTATGTCACAATTTATAGTGAGATATAGTTACAATCCATTTGGATCAAACCTTAATAAAGTCAAATTGAGCTTGGTTAATAATCGGATTTGAAAGGCCAGTTGAGTTAAACCAATGGAGTCATCCATATTCAGAATGTTTTACAATGTCAGACTCACACATTTTCTTTACTAACTAATATTTTAATACAGACCTCAGACATATAAATATGTTTACACTGTTATCGGAGAAATATCATGGAAACAAATTGATGTGCGCTGACATTCTCAGTATTAGTATACACACTTTAGAAAGTGGATTACACAGACTGAAGGATGCAACACTGCTATTGAAACTGCACTCATTTACTCTTGTGGTAATACATATCCACTTTATATATCCTTCAATTCAAGAAGAATTCTTCAACAGCAAGAGTATTACATCTTAAGAAGGCCATCAAAGGTCTCCAAAGCTCATATGCAATTACAGTACATCAACTTAGATTTCTCCTCAGGATCATTAAGAGTATAACCCATTGTGCAGTAGGTCATGACAAAAATCCTTTAAATCTGTACTTATAAACTGATAAAGGAGGAATGTGGTCCACAGTGGGAAATCACAATTTTTCCTAGGTTTCAAAGGCTGCAGTAGAATTTTAATTGCCATTAGTAATTATAAATGATATAATAGTTGTTATAAAAAGATATTTGTACAGTATTTATGGTTTGAAAGGAAATAAAATTATTTTTCACTTAAGGAATACGAATGTTAAAATATATTAAGGTTCATTTGTAAAATGGCAAAAATGTTGGCACTCAAAATGCATTTTTGCCAGAGTAAATTCACCTAATTGATGGTCTACTATGTACATGCCCACATTACACTTTTTGTAACTGCCCAAAACAATTGTATTGCACCAACTTATGCAAGATTGTGGGGTTACATTTAAATGCACAGAGTGGTATGTAAGAATAAGTCCTGTCTACTTGCACTTTAGGTTCACCCTATTTATTAATTTGATGTATTACATTGTTATCCTAAAAAAAAATCCTAATTTATTTCTTCAATTAATTTAAGAGGGTGAGAATACCAGGATTGCCATAATTACATCTTTAATGTGAATTTCAATGTTTTTACTACATGGCTGTTTGTATATCATTGTGCTTACCAGCATCAAATATGTCTGGGTAGTACAATTGCCACCTCATTGAAAATATAGGATTCCTCTTCACAGTGTATTTAGTTAGGAATAAACCCTGATTCACCATTCATCTCCTATGAAAAGATGCAAACATGACACCATAGTAGATGCCATATTGTTGATGTGCTGATCCAGATGCTAACCATAAATATGGAATTTGTGCACAAAAATAGGCTGCACATTTTTGCATTTTCGGAAATTACCCTTATGGGTATATTTACAAAACTGCGGGTTTGAGAAAGTGGAGATGTTGCCTGTAGCAGCCAATCAGATTCTAGCTGTCATTTTGTAGAATGTACTAAATAAATGACAGCAAGAATATGATTGGTTGCTATAGGCAACATCTCCACTTTTTCAAAACAGTTTAGTAAATCGAGCCCTTAGTGTGTTATCTGCTGATAAAGATTAATCAACTTATCTAATAAGACTAATAATATATATCAAGTAAGTTCAAAGGCTTTATAAAAACTTTTAGCAAAACATTATAAAATAATTGCACATTCGGGGGTTCTACTATGTATTAAATTATATTACATTGCCCTAAATAATGATCTATTCTCTGACAATATCTAGACTTAACAAGGAATACAATTGATTAAATTCAAATCTAAAAAAATACTTATAAAAAAAATACATGTTGCTCCATTAATTCAAACTAGAACACAATTGATTTAGGGATTTTATAACTTGTTGCTCTGGGCAGAGAAAAGTATAGTAGTTTACATCCCTAGAGATCAATATAGATGAGATAAAAAAAATAATCTCATCTAATGATCTAATCCAAACAGGTTATATTGCATTGTTATGTTTTAGCAATCCTGCAGTGATGGCTTCTTTAGAGGTATCAGTGGCTTTGAATTAAGGGCCTATTTTTATGTGAATGTTCCCTTATATAGGCGACCACAAGGTGCAAGTTAAGATTTCAGACTTTGCTCTTTATGATAGTGAATGATGTATTCTTAGCTGCCTCTTATTGTTCCCATATGCAAAAGCAAATTTTATTGTTGCAAAATTAAACATTTAAATTAGAGATGATCACTGACCCCGTGTTCTGGTTTTGGTTTTGGATTAACTTCCTGTTTTGGTTTTGGCTTTAGATTTGGCAAAACCGCCCTTGCATATTTTGGTTGTGGTTTTGGATCCCGATATTTTTCGAAATATATTTCTGCTTTTTTCCCCCTACATTATTATTAACCTCAATAACACTAATTTCAAGTCTTTTGCAGTCAATTTTGACCATCTCACAGGTCACAATATTATTTTCATACACTTTCAAACAAATACTGCAGCGACCTGGCTGGATGCTAAGCGACAGAGCAATGACTCAAACACACAGCAGTTCTTAGCACATCTAGAAAACATTGGCACACAGCAGTGGCAGAAAAGAAAAGTGGTGCAATATGGAATTGTCCTTGGATCATGAAACCAGTTATGGTTCATTTGATCGCTCTATCCATTTCTTGGATAACTATGGTAATTCTACAGCTAATAAATGGCAATGAGCGCTGACTACCCCAGTATGCGTGTTTTTATCAGACCCAGACCAATCCAGGGTACCAGACACTGCACTAAAAGAGCCACTGAGCTTCAAATCATCCCCAATTCCCACAAAATTATAATATAGCTAGGTACCTTTGACTTAAAGTGCAGATTACAAACAGTTGATGAAACAGCAGCAAAGTGGAAGGTAATACATATACACGTCTATTTAGACATCCATGCTTACATTACTTCTGCAAGCAAAGGTGTTCTTTGTTAATAAAACTGTTGTCTTTATACTGTTCAAAAAAATTTAAAATAATCCTCCACCATTCTTTGGGTGTTGATAGTTGATAGTAGGATCAGGTGGATTTATAGCAAAGGTGTCACTAATTCTGGTCAATTCTTTTACAGTAGACAAGACCAGATGTCAAAATGTTGTGCTGAGTCATCTGCATCATCAATGGGTGTCTAAGATTTTTGCTAAGCACACAAAAGTATATAGCACATGTAGGTAACATTGGCACACAGCGGTAGCTGAAAGGAAAAGTGGTGCAAGATGGAATTGTCCTTGGGCCCTCCCACCCACCCTTATGTTGGATGTTAAAAAGAACATGCACACTTTGGTTTGTTTGGGCCCTGACAAAACAAGGTAACAATTGCCTTAAGGCACCTAAGGTAACAGTGCTGTTAAGGAACTCTACTGTGGCAAGATGTTGTTGTCATCATCCTCAGCCTCATCCTCACCCTCATCAGTTTAACATCATCCTCACACATTTTTAATTTATCACTGCTGGAATCCACAATTACAGGAGTCTCAGTATTTTGATGTAATTGGCGGGAAAGGTCTTTCTCGTGGAACGTGAAGTTCATTTTTATGAACATCATCTTTTCCACATTTTGAGGAAGTAGCCTCCTACACCGATCGCTGACAAGGTTCCCGGATGTGCTGAACGAGTACACACTGGAGAGTGGGAAGCTTAGGCAGTGCAAAGCAAGTTGGTACATGGGTCTCCAAATTCTCTTTTTTTTCCTCTCAGTATGTAAAGGGACTGTCGGATGTATCTATTTCTATGTTGTCGTGAAAATAATCCTCCACCATCCTTTGGATGTTGATAGTAGGATCAGGTGGAGTTACGGCAGAGGTGTCATGTTTTTTGGTCAATGATTTTAGACCAGACCAGATGTCAAAATGTTGTGCTGAGTCATCTGCATCATCCCTGGGTCTCTTGGGAAAGCTAAGTTTTTTCCTAGCAGCAATTGAATGAGAAACTGATGGAGGAGATTCGGTCCTGTCACGTAACACTTAAGCTCATCTTGCTCACCAGGAGCTCCTTGCATCTCTTTAGATCTGGGTCAGTTGTAAATAAAGAGAAGACACAGCTCTTAAACTGAGGATCAAGCACAGATGCCAAAATGTAGTGATCCGATTTCAAGATTTTGATAACTCTTGGATCCTAGCGGAGCGAATCAAGTACTTGATCTACAAGTCTGACATACCTAGCATAATTGCTTTGTTTAATCTCCTTCAGTTTCTTAAGCTGCTTTTCCAAAAGTCTAATTAAGGGAATCACTTGAATCAAGCTAGCAGTGTCTTAACTCACTTTACAGGTGACTACTTCAAATGGTTTCAGCACCTTGCACAACATGGAAAGTATTCTCCATTGCGCTTGAGTAAAATACATCCCCTCTCCTTTCCCAATGTCATGGCTTGTGGAATGAGCATGGATGGATTTTCGCTGTTCCTACATCCACAGAAGCATATACAGGGTGGAATTTACCACCTCTTGTTTCAGTTGGTGGCATGGCAAATTAAATTGCTCTTGGAACTGTTGCAATCTCCTACATGCTGTTGCCGAATGCTGGAAATGTCCAGATATTTTACAGGCCACATACAGCTCTTCCTGCACGTCCCTGTGATTTTTTAAAAAGCTCTGCACCACTAAATTTATTGTGTGAGCAAAACAGGGAATGTGATGGAATTCACCCAACTGTAATGCTCACACAATATTGGTGGCGTTATCAGAAAGGACAAATATTGAGGAGAGTCCAAGCGGGATAAGCCATGTTGCAATTGCATCCCTTAGTTTTCGTAACAGATTGTCAGCTGTATGCCTCTTAGTGAAGGCGGTGATACACAGAATAGCCTGCCTCTGACAAATGTGACATACTTGGGTACAAGCTGCTGCTGTTCCTGCTGGTGAAGGCGAATCACCAACCCAGTGGGCTGTCACAGTCATATAATCTTTAGTTTGCCCACTTCCACTTGTCCACATATCTGTAGTTAAGTATACAGTGGGTTGAATGGTATTTTGTAGCCCAATAATTAAATTTTTACGAACCTTCTGGTAGAGGTGAGGAATAGCTTTTCAAGTGAAATGGTGTTGTGATGGAATTTGGTAACGTGGACACAAGACCTCAAATAACTGTCTAAAACCAGCTGCATTAATAGTGCATATTGGACGCAGATCTAATTCTAGCATCGTCGCCATGGCGTCTGTGATCTGCTTTGCGACTAGGTGACAGCTTTCATACTTGCTTCCTCTTGTAAAGGATTGTTTAACAGTCAATTGTTGTAAACTACTAGTAGTCTTCTTCTTGTTCTGCTTCTGGGATTAAGATTCACCCCATCAGCAGCAGCAGCAGTATGAGTAATGCTCAAGAATTCTTCTGAGGAATCCAGGATAGTGGAGGAGTCATCTAGCCTTAGTAACTTGGATGCAGGACTAACTCCGATTGCTACCGAGGATGTTGATGAGGACGGTGTTGTGGGTCTAGATTGCAAATGTCGGGATCTAGCTGAGAGAAGGGACCTAGCTGATGATGGACTGCTTGTTGTTAATTTTTTAGTATGTCTTTGATTTTTCCAACACCTTGACATGAACTTGCTTCAAATGGAGCAAAATGGATAAGGTTCCTAGATGATTAAGGTCCCTACCTCTACTGACTGTGGCTTTACAAATGCTACAAATGGCTAGATAACTGTTGTCAGGATTTGGGAAAAATAATTCCACACATAAGTGGCAGATTTTTTGGTCTTATGCCCAGGCATGACAATGACCTTCTTCTTATCACGTTCAAGAACTGCTTCCACCAGTGCAGGACTTACACAAACAACATCATCCTCATCAACATCCTCATTAGCGCCCTCGTTGGCTACACAAATATCCCCCTCATCCTGTTGAAATTCCAAAATTACATCCTCAATTTGTGTATCACTGCCTACACTTGGGCTTCATGCACACATCTGCAGAAATGCTGAAAGAGGCCTTCTTTATGAGTACACTATCAGAATGGTCAAGATTACACATAGCACTCATGGATAGACTCTCCTCAGGGATTCGTGTCATTTCTCAATCTGAACATACATTTTCCTCTAATGCCTTACTGTTTCCTTCCAGCTCGGCTTTTATACGTAAAAGTATTTGGACACCACTTTTGGAGTTCGAATGACAAGGTCTTACAAGAAGATGCCTCAGTGACACTTGCAGTTTTAACACTCATAGAGAAAGGCGAAGGCCTCATTCTTTCCTTGCCACTGCGTGTGAAGAATGGCCCTGCTCTTCTGTGTACTGCTGTGAATCCATTTTGATAACACAGTAGAATTTCACTCCAAATTCAGAAGATCAAGCCTGCCAGCCCTAGTATTTCTATTTCAGCAATGACAATTACAAATGGAGCAATAGAGCTCTCCTCTTTGTGTGCAACCTATATAACACCATTCAGTTTTACTGCAAATTCAGAAGACCAAACCTGCCAGTCCTAGTATTTCTATTTCAGCAATGACAATTAGTAATGGAGCAATGGAGCTCTCCTCTTTGTGTGTAACCTTTATAACACTGTACAATTTGACTGCAAATTCAGAAGACCAAGCCTGCCAGCCCTATTATTTGTATTTCATCAATGACAATTAGCAATTGAGCTCTCCTCTTTGTGTGTTACCTTTATAACACAGTACAATGTGACTGCAGATTTACACCAAGCCTGCCAGCCCTAGTATTTCTATTTAAGCAATGACAATTAGCAATGGAGCAATGGAGCTCTCCTCTTTGTGTGTTACCTATATAACACAGTACAATGTGACTGCAGATTTACTCCAAGACTGCCAGCCCTGTTATTTGTATTTCAGCAATGACAATTAGCAGTGGAGCAATGGAGCTCTCCTCTTTGTGTGTTACCTATATAACACAGTACATTAAGCGACTGCAGATTTAGAAGACCAAGCCTGCCAGACCTATTAAATCTATTTCAGCAATGACAATTAGCAATGGAGCCTTCCTGAATGTCACTGGAGACTTTAAAGAACACTGCTACCCCTCCTCTTTCTTTTCTTCCCATGACGCTGCCCAACTGTTCTAGAGAGTGCCAAGAACTGTGCTACCTCTTTTATGTCCCCCTGTGAAATGGCGCTGGATCGCTGTGGAGGGCGGTACTTATAGAATCCAAAATTTGTGAGATCCGATAACGTAACAATGACGTTTTGTCTTGTTTTCAATTTCGAGGGTGCACGGCTCGACTCGGTATTTGGATCTGCTAGGTTTGGGTGTATTCAGTTCTCAGGGAACCGGGCCCTCTAATTTAAATACCCTTTAGGAAGTAGGGACAGAGCATTAGTGCAAACATTCCAAGGTTAATAGTGCCCAGATAGCTTCTCACCCCACAAAAACAGTGCTAGAAATTGGGCATAAGTCTATATTTTGAATATATTTTGAATGCCCATTACTTTTAAGCATTTAACCCATATTATTAAAGCCAATCAAATTTGCTTGATGCTGATAGTTTGAAAAATAGTTTAAGCAAATATCCTCTCATAACGTCTCTCAGTGGACTGACGCATTGCGGTGCCCACTGCCTTGGAATTGTTTTACTTAGATTTTGATCAGTTTCTGATTTCTTTAACACTCATTTCCATCTCTCAGACAATAACCTGACCACCTGTAAGTTCTTCTCCACCACTTTATCCTCTTTGCAATCTTACTCAACTGAGCTTCCTCATTCCCACATAAATCTCAGTTCTATTCCTTTTCATCAACTTTCCACCTCTATGCTACAACTTCTCAGCCAATGTATAGATTCTCCTGATCTTAATTGACTGTACCACATCTTAACGACACACAAGCTACAGCTCTTGATCAAGTCTCTCCAGTTACTCTTTCTGCACTGCGTTGGCCACAATCTTCTGTCAAAAACTCTTCCTCAAAGGAGAATGGCAATGTCAAAAGTCTTGTCTCTCTCATGACTTCCCAAAATGTAATGCTATCTACCACTCCTACTGAACACTATCAAACAAATATAGTTTGAATCTCACATTTCTGCTCATGCTTCTAGTCCCAAAATCCTCTTTGATACACTTCAATCTCTTCTCGACCCTCCTACACCGACCCCTCTGACCACCAGCACTGACCACTATCACTGCCCAAGATCTTGCTTCCAACTTCAAAGACAAGATTGATAAGATTTGATCTAAAATGGTATCATTGGTAACAATATGCTAAATTCCTTGCCTGTACCCTCTGGCACACTCTCTTCATTGATGAAGATGAAATATCTACACTCTCTTTTTCTCCTGTCAATCTACTAACCATCCACTCAATGCTATCTTATCACACGCCAGTTAATCATTGTCTAATGTGCTTTAGGAAGCATTAACTAACATCTATAATGCACTAGTTTCTTACCATACAAGGATATCTTACCATAAAAGGATTACTCCTTTTATAAAAAAGAAAAATCAAAGATTTTTAGAACTTGTGCCCGATGGCTGATGCATCTTCAGATGGCATTAATGCCTGTGAAACCTATGGGAGAGCATTGCGGTAGAGGGATCTTCGGATCCCTCACCGTGTCTTACCTGCTCTCCCCTCTGCTTACTACCGCAAAGGTGGCCACTTTGCTATAGTCACCATAGGGTAAATAGTAAATTGGTAAACTGTAGTTCATGCCAGGACAGCTGTTTATCGTGACTGCTGTCCTGGCAAAACACTTTTATTAAATTGTCGCAATCTTTTATTCCTTCTCATTGCCATAAGGAATGAAAATGACAATGGCAGAAAAAACAGTCATTGTTTAATATGCCCCTAGAAGGGGGGTTACAAAAAAGAAAAGTAACATTTTCGTTGGGGATGTTAAATATGCAAAAAAGGTTAGTGTGCTGTATATAAAATATAATAATACAAAAGTAAACATAAACTTTCTTAATATTTCTAAACTTTCACAAAGCAGTTAACCCAAATTTGCATAGAAGTGATACATTCTGATTGTTGTAGCTTTTAGTTAAAGTTGATTATATCTAGTGGGTCCAGCACCTGCAACTAATTATTTCAGATTTTTTTGCCAGGGATATTTCTGTAACAGACTGGACATGTTTAATGAGCAGGAGTGTAGAGGAGATTATGAACCCACAAAACATATTAATGTGTTTCACATGAATGGGTCAGTGAATGCATATCACGTCTTACTGGGGAAAAAAAAGCAGATTGGCACTTAAACAGCATTACTAAATGTTAATTATATTTATATTAATAGCAAACTAACCACCATTGCTAATGATACCGTTAAAAACGTGATAACTTTTTAGGCCATGAGTTTATTACATTTAGTTTCACAATAGATGTATATTAACTAACTTATCAGCAGGTAGCAATAAATGTCACATGTCTAAAGCTTTCTAAATGGAGCTTACCGCCCCTCAAATTCTCATTCTTTCTGGATTGTACTTAGGGAAAATGTCTGTGGAAGCTCTTTGTGACTGGGTCTAGAAATGCTAAAAATTATTGGAAATCAGCTTGAAATGTTGAAAATTCCCAACAAACTCATAAACTTTAGATAAACCAGAAAGTTTGAGCCACATTTGAGCAATATAATAATTTGAGCAAAACATGCAGGTTTGATGATCATGTTTCAGCTTAAATGGTTACACTGTTTTTAATGGTTTTCCATGCAAACTCAAATTTTGAACTTGAGCACAATATAATTTGCTGCTTGAATGAAAAAATAAATAAATAAAAATACTATAAAATCTAGACATTTAAGCACATACAGTTTATTTCAACATCATTTGTTTTAACTGTGTGCTGTGAACTCGATCTTCTTTCTTGAACTTTGAACGTAAAAAAATGATTTCACTTTTTACACCCTCATAACAACACACACCCTCTGCAAAGCATACTTGTCTTCTGTAGTTTTCTCTAGCACCACCACATATCCAGGTTTACAAATGCGCAACCAATTAATTGTATTATTATTATTATTATTATTATTATTATTATTATTATTATTATTGTTATTAAATTTATTAATATACCGTCAGCATACTCATTAACCTCAAACACATTTTTTCCTGTATTTGCCATTAGCTTCATTACCAATCTAGGCATAGGAATATTCAGGCAAAATCATTGTACTAGTAGGTTAATTGGCTGCTATCAAATTGACCCTTGTCTGTCTGTGTGTGTTAGAGAATTTAAACTGTAAGCTCTAATGGGGCAGGGACTGGTGTGAGTGAGTTCCCTGTGTGCAATTAGTGGCGCTATATAAATAAATAAATGATGATGATGATTTTGATTTCAACCAGTGTTCCAACCAGTGTTCTATTTAAAAAAAAAAATCAAAAAAAAATCATGGTCACATTTTTGGCTGCATTTTCAAGGGAGTCAATGCTTGTAGAGTTTGTCACAAATTCGTAGTTTATCCATACAGAAAGCAAATTAGATATGCAACAGAAAAAAATGTCAGTGTGTTCATAATAACTTCATGTCATTAGCAATAAATGTAATAGTGAACTTTAGCAAACTGTCTCCAAAATGATAAAAATTTGCCACTGAAATACTTTCCTGCCCATGTCGTCATCATCATCCTCAACGACAATTATTTATATAGCGCCAGCAAATTCTGAAGCGCTTTACAATTTAGAACAATGTATTGTTCTTAACGTATTGTTCTTAACGTGTGTTCAGTGCTGCTGGAGCAATTGTAAATGTAGAGTGCTGTCAAGTATCCACCAGAAATATGGAAATATATTAGCAAAGGATAACCCGTAAATTTACCACCCCCTGCAAGACTCACAAGAACACTAAGTGCACTACATAAACAATATTACAATGCCATATTAGGTGAAATGTTATACTGATTTGGTACACTTAAGTATTCAGCAATAACAAACTAGGCTCCATAAGAAGTGGAAATAACACATTTTTTGCTCCAACTGTTCCTTTTTTTCAGCAGAACCTTAGTCCTTTAATATCTTTACAATTTTTAGGATGCTCCTTGGTTTGCAAAAGGGCGCACAGGCATCTTCACTACAAACTGCAATAAAATACATAAACATAAAATATAGTATATATAATGAGTTTAACTTTTTATGTAGCTATTTGTGCAAGAATAGATAACATCTCAGGGAACCAAAGGGGCACCCACCATTAAATTTTTTTCATTTGCCCAACTTGCACATACGCAGAGCGTCCATGCCCCAGCACCACACGGACAGCCTGCATTTAATGCCATTCAACCTTGTCAGAGTGCAGAGCAGCTGACATACCCAGCTCTCTGGGAACAGAGCATGTTGTGCTGCCAAACTTTGCCTAAAATCCAGAACTGTAGGCAAAGCCAATTTTTAAACTCTTGATTTAATATGTATATCAATGTAACAAAGAAAGCAACACAAATATTGCATTATGTTCTTCCTGTCTTTGCGTGGGTTTCCTCCGGGTGCTCCTGTTTCCTCCCACACTCCAAAAACATACTAGTAGGTTAATTGGCTGCTATCAAAATTGACCCTAGTCTCTCTCTCTCTGTCTGTGTGTGTATGTTAGGGAATTTAGACTGTAAGCTCCACTGGGGCAGGGACTGATGTGAATGAGTTCTCTGTACAACGCTGGGGAATCAGTGGCGCTATATAAATAAATGGTGATGACGATAAGAAGAAAGGTACAGGACCCTGCAAGCAAAAAACATATACACATTGTTCCTGTGAAGGAAACATTGGTATACGATTTATAAGGTCATATAGCTTGTGCAGATTTTTCTTACATTGACATATCAATCCACGTTATCTCCCTATATCTAAGATTACGTAAAAACTGTTGAGAAAGGTAAGCACTATGCTCTGTCTCCAGTGATCGGTTTCCGGAGTGAGGTGTCGCCAGGTGATAACTGTGGCACAAGCGATTAGGACATCTTGAATATGTTAATGTGCAGAAACTGTGCAGAAACTTCTGAATGGGATGGTAACAGTAAATACTCCTGATATACCAATATGTGAGAGTTGCATCAAAGGTAAACAAACCAGACAACCCTTCCCAAGGTCAGCGACAAGAGTTGAGGCACAATTAACATTGGTGCACATGGATACCTATGGTTGCATATGCCTGAACAAAATGGCTTAAGTGAGCATGCAAATCGTGCAATAGTTAAGAGAGCACTTAGCATGTTAAGTGATGCTGGCCTAGAAAATAAATTTTGGGCTGAAGCAGTGCAAACAGCGGTTTATTTAAAAAACTATGAAGCCGCAGTAAAAGGGTGTTACTCACCAGACTTTGAGTGCTTCTTCCCGTGTGTTTAGGAACCGTGGCCGTCCACCATTCTGAGGGTCTGCGCATGCGCAGCCCTTTCAAAACCTTCAGTACCTGTTCCTTTAACTTAATTGGCTGATCAGGCAACACTCCCTATTTAAAGCACCTGCTGTCCATACCTCGTTGCCTGATCTTGGAGTCTCATTCCCCATGAGCCTCTGAAGGTGTTCCTGTGTTTCCTCGTGTATTCAGCGCTGCTGATTCCTGTGGTTTCCAGACCACTTCTACTCCTGTGGTTTCCAGACCACTTCAACTCTCCTGTGTTTCATCGTGACTGTTAGCTGATTCCTATCCGCTGCCTCCGTGCACTACAGTCTTCAGACCTCTTCAACTCTGCTGTGTTTCATCATGTCTGTTGCTGATTCCTATCCGCTGCCTCCGTGCACTACAGTCCTCAGACCACTTCAACTCTCCTGTGTTTCATCGTGACTGTTTGGCTGATTCCTATCTGCTGCCTCCGTGCGCTACAGTCTTCAGCTCATCTCAACTCTCCCGTGTTTCCTCGAGACTGCTACAACTGATTCCTATCCGCTGCTCTCCGTGCTCAACAGTTCCAGCTCAGCTCTACTCTCCCGTGTTTCATCGTGGCTGCACCTGCTGGTTGCTATCCGCTACCTCCGTGTACCTGCAGAGTCCTGCTGGCTGCTACTCCTCAGTTCTACTCGTGTCTGCAGCAGCTGATCCGCTCTCCGTGCTTCTCAGTATTCCTGCTGGTCCCTACTCGCCAGTCTGCATCGGATCTGCGCCTCACTGCTTTCATCTCGTCTAGATCATCGCTACTCTTCAGGGTCCTCCAGGAGTCCAGTTCTACATACTACTGCTTCCTGAGTATTTGTTCCCCTGCTGGTCTACCTACCTGTGCGCTGCACCTACTTGATTACCGCTTCACCCTCCAGGGACTTCGCATCCTGCCGGCCTCCAGCCGTTCAGGTATCTCTGCACTCCTGTCTGACAGCCTGCTCCTGAACCACGGTATGCATACTTCTCATTGACTGTGCTGGTGTATTGCATATCTTGCTGGACTGAGTTGTTCTCCTCTGGAGCTTACTATCCGCTGAGACTTTTGCCATCATTGACTGTGTTATCTTTTGCCCGGATAGTTTCTATGACTTTGTATTATTGCAGTGCTGTTCAGTCATTACTATATTGTGCATGTCATTGTGGATCAAGTTCAAGGTGCCCGTGTATCCTCTGTATTGCAGTCTCTCCCCGTGCTCCTCCTCACATATATATTCAGTGGTACAACTTGCTAGTGGCAGACCACTGATTCCTGTTTCCAGTGTCACCTGTTCCAGTGTCCTCTCACATAGCAGTGGTACAACTTGCTAACGCAGACCACTGACTTCCCGGATACCTTCACCTGGATCCCATTCCTTCACCCAGACAGCGGTACAACTTGCTAAACGCAGACCGCTGACTCTCATCACCTCCTCGTTTCTGTTGGACATTCCTCCTCACTATAGCAGTGGTACAACTTGCTACTGCAGACCACTGACTACCCTCACGTGTCCTTTGTCCATTCAGTTCCTCGTGTATTACTACATATATATTACCAGTGCTGCTAGTCATAGACTTTCCCGAGCATCTCTATCATCTGCTGTCTCCTGTTCCGTGATCACCCCGCTACCAGAGTACCATATTACCACCTATACTGCTCTGGTAAGCTTATCACCTGGTGATCCCTGGGTAAAGACTCCTAGTGCCCGTGACAGTAAGATCAGGCCATGACAGACCCAGATACGGAACCTACAGCCAAAGAGATGCTGCAGCATCTGGTCACCCGTCTGGAGCAACAGGATGCTCGCCAACAGCTGTTACTTCAATGCTACCAGTCGTAACCACCCAAGGAACATCTGGACAGACCGTTACAGCTAATGTTGAAGCGCCTGTGCTTTCCTCCGTTTCCCCAGTGCCATCCCAGGTGTCTACAGCTCCCACGCTTCACCTGCCTACTCCGTCAAAGTACGATGGAGACCCCAAAACTTGTAGGGGTTTTCTCAACCAATGCTCAGTTCATTTTGAGCTCCAACCTCAAAATTTTTCTACCCATCGTTCCAGAGTGGCCTATCTTATCTCATTGTTTTCTGGACAAGCTCTGGCTTGGGCCTCCCCTCTGTGGGAGAGAAACAATCATGTATTACAAGATAGTGCCAAATTCATTTCTATGTTCCGAAGTGTGTTCGATGAACCAGGTCGTGTGACCTCCACTGCTTCCAGCATTCTTCGTTTACGTCAGGGATCTCATACAGTAGGCCAGTACGTCATTCAATTTAGGATATTAGCCTCTGAACTTCAGTGGAACACTGAAGCATTAATTGCCGCCTTCTGGCAGGGGCTCTCCGATAAAATTAAAGATGCACTGACTACCCAAGAGCTTCCTACGTCATTAGAAGATTTGATCTCTCTTTGCCATCGTGTAGACATGAGGTTTCGTGAAAGAGAATCTGAGAAAACAACTTCAGTTAAAGCACCTCTTCGCTCAACTACTCAATTTCGTCCAGCTTCATCTTCTGTGATTCCTATGGAGATAGGACGTTCCAAATTAACTTTAGAGGAGAGGAACCGAAGAGTAAAGAATAGACTTTGTATCTATTGTGCTGATTCCACACATATGCTCAGTTCTTGCCCTAAGAAATCGGGAAATGCCAGGCCCTAACTAGTTCTGGAGAGGTGAAGTTAGGGTCCCTGGAGTCCTCTCCATCTTCTACGAAATTAAAAGTCTGCGCTTTTGATGTTACGATTTCCTTTGCTACCAAATCCTTTGAGTCTCAAGCACTGATTGATTCTGGAGCAGCAGGAAATTTCATTTCTAAATCCCTAGTGAATCAATGGTCCCTACCAGTGATTACTTTGAAAACACCGATTACTGTGACTGCTATAGATGGATCACGTCTCATCAATGGTCTCATCACCCAGAGTACGTCTCCAGTAACGCTTCAGATTGGTGTGCTACACCATGAAGAGATTTTGTTTTAAATTCTTCCTGTTACGACAAGTCCGATTGTCTTAGGCCTTCCATGGCTTCAATGTCATTCTCCCCAGATTGACTGGCGCACTCCTCAAGTTACGTCTTGGGGAGCTGAATGTCATCGTCATTGTCTTTCTCAAGTCATTCCTCTTAAAATACAGCAATCTTCCATCTCATCTTCCTCACCGGGACTCCCTCCTCAGTATGCTTCATTTGCCGATGTTTTTGATAAAGCTCAGTCTGAACGTCTTCCTCCTCATCGTTCATGGGATTGTCCGATCGATCTTCTACCTGGCAAGACTCCTCCTAGGGGTCGGGTCTATCCACTTTCGTTACCTGAAACTCAAGCTACATCTGATTACATCCAGGAGAATCTCCAACGAGGGTTTATTCGACCTTCCACCTCTCCCGCTGGAGCCGGGTTCTTCTTCGTAAAAAAGAAGGATGGATCACTACGCCCCTGCATAGATTTTCGTGGACTCAATGCCATTACTATTAAAAATCGGTATCCCATTCCGTTGATCACTGAGTTATTTGATCGCATCAAGGGAGCTCGGATCTTTACCAAGTTGGATCTTCGTGGTGCCTATAATTTAATTAGAATCCGGCCCAGTAACGAATGGAAGACAGCGTTCAACACCAGAGATGGGCATTATGAATATCTAGTAATGCCTTTCGGGTTGTGTAATGCCCCCGCTGTTTTCCAGGGCTTCGTTAATGAGATCTTTCGGGACTTGTTATATGTATGTGTCGTTGTCTACCTGGACGACATATTGATCTTTTCACAGGACCTGCCTTCTCATCACCAACATGTGGCAGAGGTCCTTTCCAGACTCCGGAAAAATTCATTATTCTGCAAACTAGAAAAATGTTCATTCGAGTTGCCCCAGATTCCATTTTTGGGGTATATTGTTTCCGGAGTTGGCCTGAAAATGGATCCAGAAAAGGTGAATGTTGTATTACATTGGCCCCAGCCAACTACTCTTCGTGCTATCCAGCGTTTTTTAGGTTTTGCCAATTACTATAGACGCTTCATTCAAGACTTCTCGTCCATTGCATCTCCTATTGTGGCCCTGACTCGTAAAGGGGCCAATACTAAGCAATGGTCATCCGAGGCACTCCAAGTCTTTCAATTTCTTAAAGAGTCCTTCTCCTCTGCTCCCATTCTTTGACAGCCTGATGTGACACTTCCCTTCTTCCTAGAAGTAGATGCCTCTAATGTGGGCTTAGGAGCCATTCTCTCCCAACGCTCGGAGCAACAAAAATTCCATCCTTGTGCCTTTTACTCTCGGGGTCTCCTGCCTGCGGAGAAAAATTACACTATCGGGGACAAGGAGTTGCTGGCTATCAAAGTTGCATTAGAGGAGTGGAGATACTTATTGGAAGGAGCTCGTCACCCTGTGACGATTTTCACGGATCATAAGAACTTGTCATACCTACAGTCTGCCCAATGCTTGAATCCTCGTCAAGCAAGATGGTCTCTTTTCTTTTCCCGTTTCGAATTAATTATAACCTTCAAACCAGCTGCCAAGAACAAGAAAGCTGACGCTCTATCTCGAGCTTTTGTGACGTCCTCTGACGTTGAAGAGGTTTCCAACCATTCTATACTAGACCCCAAATGTATCTCGCTGGCTGCTTCTTCCACTAAAGTGCTACCATTTGGTAAGACCCTCGTGCCTCCTACTCTTAGGAGGAAAATCCTTTCGTGGTTCCATTCTTCTCCTTTTTCTGGACATGCTGGTGAACGCAAGACCTTTGAGATTCTCTCTCGAAGTTACTGGTGGCCCTCGATGAGGAGAGACGTCAAAGAGTTTGTTGCTTCTTGTGAATTGTGTTCTCAGTTTAAATCCTCCCGCAGAACTCCAGCGGGGTTGCTGCAACAGCTACCCATTCCGTCCAAGCCCTGGACCTATATTAGTATGGACTTTGTTACTGATCTGCCATCTAGTAAAAATTGTAATACTATTTGGGTAGTGGTAGACAGATTTTCGAAGATGGCTCATTTTGTCCCTTTGTCTGATTTGCCTTCCTCGTCTACTCTGGCTGAACATTTCGTTAAGGAAATCTTTCGTATTCATGGATGTCCGTCTGAGATTGTGTCAGATAGAGGAGTACAATTCGTTTCCAGATTCTGGCGGGCCCTTTGTAAAACCTTGGGCATACGATTAGCACTCTCATCTTCTTACCATCCGCAATCAAACGGACAAACTGAACGGGTCAATCAAGATCTCGAGACCTTTATAAGGATGTTCTCATCAGCCAATCAAGACAACTGGGTAGAATTGCTTCCTTGGGCTGAATTCGCTCATAACAACATGTACCATGAGTCATCGTCCAAAACTCCATTCTTTGTGGTTTACGGTCACCATCCGTCTTTTCCGGAATTTCCTGCCCTCCCTCCCACCCAAGTTCCTGCTGTAGAGACTGTTTGTCAGACCTTCAAAAATATTTGGTCTCAGGTCAAAACCTGTTTAAAGAAGACATCTGCCAAATATAAGTCTTTCGCAGATAAGAAGAGGCGGGCTATTCCACCACTGAAAATTGGAGATCGTGTCTGGTTATCTACCAAAAATATTCGTTTGAAGGTCCCATCTATGAAATTCGCTCCCCGTTCGATCATTCAAGTGATAAATCCAGTTTGTTTCAAACTTCTACTTCCTAAGAACCTTCGTATTTCCAATGCCTTCCATGTGTCCTTGCTCAAACCTCTCATCATCAACCGTTTCTCGGCTCCTCCTTCAGCACCTCAGCCAGTTCAAGTTCATCAGGAGGAAGATTTCGAGATTACTCATGTATTGGACGCAAAAATTTTGCGAGGAGTTCTCCGTTTCCTCGTTCATTGGAAGGGCTTTGGTCCTGAGGAGCGTTCATGGATCAAAGCTGAAGATCTCAACGCCCCAGCTCTTCTTAAGAAGTTTTATTCCAAAAATCCGGACAAGCCCGGTTCCAGGCGTTCTGTGCCCACCTTTATAAGGGGGGGTACTGTCACTCACCAGACTGTGAGTGCTTCTTCCCGTGTGTTTAGGAACCGTGGCCATCCACCATCCTGAGGGTCTGCGCATGCGCAGCCCTTTCAAAACCTTCAGTACCTGTTCCTTTAACTTAATTGGCTGATCAGGCAACACTCCCTATTTAAAGCACCTGCTGTCCATACCTCGTTGCCTGATCTTGGAGTCTCATTCCCCATGAGCCTCTGAAGGTGTTCCTGTGTTTCCTCGTGTATTCAGGGCTGCTGATTCCTGTGGTTTCCAGACCACTTCTACTCCTGTGGTTTCCAGACCACTTCAACTCTCCTGTGTTTCATCGTGACTGTTAGCTGATTCCTATCCGCTGCCTCCGTGCACTACAGTCTTCAGACCACTTCAACTCTGCTGTGTTTCATCGTGTCTGTTGCTAATTCCTATCCGCTGCCTCCGTGCACTACAGTCCTCAGACCACTTCAACTCTCCTGTGTTTCATTGTGACTGTTTGGCTGATTCCTATCTGCTGCCTCCGTGCGCTACAGTCTTCAGCTCATCTCAACTCTCCCGTGTTTCCTCGAGACTGCTACAACTGATTCCTATCCGCTGCTCTCCGTGCTCAACAGTTCCAGCTCAGCTCTACTCTCCTGTGTTTCATCGTGGCTGCACCTGCTGGTTGCTATCCGCTACCTCCGTGTTCCTGCAGAGTCCTGCTGGCTGCTACTCCTCAGTTCTACTCGTGTCTGCAGCAGCTGATCCGCTCTCCGTGCTTCTCAGTGTTCCTGCTGGTCCCTAATCGCCAGTCTGCATCGGATCTGCGCCTCACTGCTTTCATCTCGTCTAGACCATCGCTACTCTTCAGGGTCCTCCAGGAGTCCAGTTCTACATACTACTGCTTCCTGAGTATTTGTTCCCCTGCTGGTCTACCTACCTGTGCGCTGCACCTACTTGATTACCGCTTCACCCTCCAGGGACTTCGCATCCTGCCGGCCTCCAGCTGTTCAGGTATCTCTGCACTCCTGTCTGACAGCCTGCTCCTGAACCACGGTATGCATACTTCTCATTGACTGTGCTGGTGTATTGCATATCTTGCTGGACTGAGTTGTTCTCCTCTGGAGCTTACTATCCGCTGAGACTTTTGCCATCATTGACTGTGTTATCTTTTGCCCGGATAGTTTCTATGACTTTGTATTATTGCAGTGCTGTTCAGTCATTACTATATTGTGCATGTCATTGTGGATCAAGTTCAAGGTGCCCGTGTATCCTCTGTATTGCAGTCTCTCCCCGTGCTCCTCCTCACATATATATTCAGTGGTACAACTTGCTAGTGGCAGACCACTGATTCCTGTTTCCAGTGTCACCTGTTCCAGTGTCCTCTCACATAGCAGTGGTACAACTTGCTAACGCATATCACTGACTTCCCGGATACCTTCACCTGGATCACATTCCTTCACCCAGACAGCGGTACAACTTGCTAAACGCAGACCGCTGACTCTCATCACCTCCTCGTTTCTGTTGGACATTCCTCCTCACTATAGCAGTGGTACAACTTGCTACCGCAGACCACTGACTACCCTCACGTGTCCTTTGTCCATTCAGTTCCTCGTGTATTACTACATATATATTACCAGTGCTGCTAGTCATAGACTTTCCCGAGCATCTCTATCATCTGCTGTCTCCTGTTCCGTGATCACCCCGCTACCAGAGTACCATATTACCACCTATACTGCTCTGGTAAGCTTATCACCTGGTGATCCCTGGGTAAAGACTCCTAGTGCCCGTGACAAAGGGAAGACACCAATTGAGGCATGGTCTGGAAAAAAGCCTAATGTCAGTCATCATAAGGTGTTTGGATGCAAAGCATACATACACATCCCTAAAGAGAGAAGACATAAATTGGACTTTAAATCACTCAACTGTATTTTGCTTGGATATTATCAGGATATTGCAAAGGCTACTTTGGGACATTGTAAATAAGATTCTCATTAAATCCAGAGATGTCATATTCCATGAAACAGCATCACCTATTGGAGAAAGAGAACGTGAAGTTCAAGAAAAGGTAGTGATACTTGATATACCCACGTCCCCTAATGAGTCAGAGACTTTAAATCTTGACAACTAAGAGAAGAAAAGAACTTCTGTGAGAAGTAATAAAGGAAAACATCCAATAAGATATAGTGAGGAATATGCCAACATTGTATTCTCAGAACTACAAAACTTGCAAGAAGTAAAGTTCAGTGATGAGTGGAAATACTGGAAATCAGCCGTAGATAAAGAAATTACATCTTTAGATGAAAAATAAACCTTGCCTTTTGTCAATAGGCCAAGTCACCGTAAAACAATTAATAACAAATGGGTTTTCTGTAAAAAGTTAAATACAGAGGAATCGATTGCTTGTTACAAAGCTCATCTTTTTGCAAAGTGATTTACTCAAAGGCCCAGAATTAATTTCCAGGGAAATCTTCTCGTCTGTGGCATGGTACAGTACACTTTGTTTAGTTATTGCCATATCAACATTGCATGATTTGTTGCTCTACCAATTAGATTTTGACTGTGCTTTCTTAAATGGGGATTTAGTTTTAGAAATCTATATTGGGCCCCAGAGCATTATCATGAGAACATATTTCCAGAAGAAAAGTATGTTTTTTAAAGAAATCTTTGTACATCTTGAAAAAAGGGGCCAGTGTTGGTACATTAAACTTCAGACTATGTTGATTAACACGGACTTTGCAGGATCAGAGACTGACCACTCTCTATACCACAAAATAACAGATGGAAAGGTTTCATCATTGTTGTATATGTGGATAATTTGTTGCTTGAAGGTCAGAAAAATCAAATAGACAGTATAAAAAGTCTGATGGGAGAAAAATTCAAATTGAAAGACTTAGGTCCTACACATCACCAGTTGGGAATCATAATTTCCCAAAGTGTGAATGCCGGGAGTGTGACCAAAGTTACATTGAGTCTACACTTTGTAAGTATGGAATGACAGATGGTAAACCAGTAAATACTTCAGTTGATAAACATAAAAACTTAACCAAAGATATGTCACCAACAAGTGAATCTGAAATACAGGAGATGACTGAAACTCCTGTCAAAATGTAAATGGAAGTTTAATGTATGCAAGTGTTGAAACACTTCCTGAAATCTCACATGTGGTGAGTCGAGTGATTCAATTTGTAATAAATTGACTTGAAAGACAACATTGAACAGCTGTTAAAAGAACTCTGAGATATCTGAAAAGTAAAAGTTCACTAAAAGTGAAGTTCTCAGAATCCAAATATTCAAAACTACAGTTCTTCTGCAATGCAGATAGAGGAGCAGACAAATCTGATCACCATTCATATACTGGTTACCTATTTGGATTAGCAGGTGCAGCGGTCAGCTGGATAAGTAAGAAGCAGTCTACAGTTGTACAGTACATAAAATGTGACAACAAAGGTGCTATTGATTTATCAGCATGTACCAAGCATCATGACAGGTGTATCTTGCATATAGCCATTACACATAATTTTCATTTGAGAACTTGTTGAGAAAAAGTCAATTAGTGTAAGCTACATTGCAAGTGTGTATAATGCAGTTGATATGCGTGTTAAATTATTTACATCACAAGTGCTGATTGCATGAAGTATAAAATGTGGTTTAAAATGTTATGACTATTGATGTATTTTGCTGACATTATTTGTTGTATTAACTCCATGATTCGGTTACAGGAGAATGTAAAAGTTTAATGACAAACTCAATGCATGTGTTTTTGTAACCCGGAGACATCTCTAAGTGAGGGTGTGTTGAGACAGGTGAGCATTATGCTCTGTCTCCAGTGATTGGGATCCAGAAGTGAGGTGCTGCTGGGTTCTAACTGTATGCCTACTGTGCACGTGCAGAAGCTTCTTCCTCCTGTGTGTGCTGTGTCTGTATAACGGTATTAATGCTATTTCCACAAGACTGCTTACTGAATATACTAACCTGTATCCTGTTATTTAAAGCAACGTTCTGGTTAAGACTGCAACATGTGGACTAACCTCCTTACTCACATCTGCTGACACCTATTATAAGCAAGCATCTGCCAATAGAAACAACATAATAAGAATGAGGTCAACAAACTGAGATATTGAAAACACAAGAAAAGTAAATTCTGGTGAAAGAGGGGAAGGGGAAAGAGGTTAATGCCGGGCTCAAACGAGTGACAGTTTAAGTTCTTATATACTAGTTAATCAGGAACTAAAAAGTCCTTGTAAAAGTAAGAAAATGTACATTCACTCCAGGGTATTAAGGAGCTACAAATTTAGCCTAGACCTGACGTGACATAAGGAGAATACTTCCATGTGCATATAGGATTAACTTATTATACTAATTACCAATGTAGATTCCATTCTTAGGTATCAATACCTTTTTGCACTAAGAAGATGAGGGATTTTCAAATTTTTGTAACTGGATGGGTGGTTTCCAAGCTTGTGGCATAAGCATGCTTGCCCTTGTACTGCCAGAAGAGCATGCTCTACAAATGTCGTCATCATTATTAGATAAATAAATAATATTTCACTCATGGTTAATTAGATTGATAATATTGCCCCCATTGTTAAATACATACATAATAGTGCATAAATCATAGTGGCCCTGGTTGATAAACAAATAAATAATATTACTTCCATTGTCAAATAAATAAATCTTAGTACCCAATGTAATGAGCTTGGGTTGTCAGGGCATTAAAACTTGGGGTCTACCCTGCAGGACACCCCTCTAATCCAAAATTTTGTTTAACATTGCCTGTATTCTGTTAATCATGTATGCATGTATTTTATGTTTATTGTATAAATTCTTAAATGACGCCAAATGATATAAGGATATTTGAGTTTCAGCCATGTCAATTATATTTCAAACCACGTGGCTGAATATTGACATTGTTAAATTGTAACTTGCAAAACCTGTTCTAGACTAAGAAGCTGCTTGCATTTACATATCAAATGCTGTAAGCTAAATCGGAAAAAGAACCACATCACACAATGACTGCTTCCTGTGACAAAGCTTGCTCTACCCAAAGAAAAGTTTTAAATCTTATTATACAAGGCTGAGAGTTCTCTTTTCAAACTCACTCACTTGAGTTGAACATGTTGGTAAGTTAAAGAATGTTATGGAGACTGTAAGTTTTATGGACTGAATGAAAAGCAGTTTGTGAAACTTTATGCTATTGTTGAAGTAATGGACTTTGATCAGTTTATGTTAGAGTATGGCTGAGATTACAGAGTTTGTAAAAGTTATAAGTGTGTGCTAGTGTTGAAGTAATGGAGTTTGGTCAGTTTATGTTAGAATATGGGCGTGATGACAGAGTTTGCACTAGTTATAATGTGAAACTGAAGTAATGGAGTTTGAATGAAATGTGTATAGTATGTGATTGTATATGATAAATTAAATTATATGCATTGATATAGATCTGTGTGATTGATTCTATGTGCAGGGCTTGAAGTGGGGCGGTATGTGCCATAATGACATAACGGCACTTCTTCTCACTGCTTGCACACAAGTTCTGCTATCCTTGTAAAACATGTGCGCATAAAACTTGCAGCCACGGATGTATGATCTTTTCCCCCCATCTCTTTCTCACCGTATGTGTATCTGTCTCTGTCCTCCCTGCCCTCTCTATGTCTGTCTGGGTCCATCCCTCCTGTCCTCCCTCCGTAGGTGTATCTGGGTCCATCCTCTCTGCCTGTCCTCTGTGTGTCTGTGACAGACAAGTCACATGGAACATGCAGCACATGACAGTTTCTGACCCATGTGTGCAGTCTGCAGAAGAGGCAGACAGAGGAGTCTGCCTCTCCTATATAGCATGGTTGAAAGAAGGTAAGTGTGAGGGGAGAGCAGGGGATTTATTTTCTTAATGTAGTGAGAGGAGGGGGTATCTTAATGTAATAAAGGAAAGGGGGGTTGTCATAATGCAATGAAAGAAGAGGGGGGTTTGTCTGAATGTAATGAGGGAAAGGGGGATGGGTTTGTCTTAATAAGAGGTGGCCTATTAATTTAACGGTGGACTATGGGTGGGGGCTAAGTTTGGGGAGAAGGAGGACTATTTATTAAATGTGATTATGAATTATTTAATGTTGTGGATGGTTGAGATAAATACGTATATTTATTAAATATAAATACTATTAATTTATTACCAGGGATGTTTGGAGGGAGGGAAATAGATTTATTTACTAAATGGGTATACTATTTCATTTTGGGGCTGGTTGGTGGGAAATAGGGCTATTTAGTAAGTGTGTATGCTATTAAAGTTACATCAGGGCTGGCTGGAGGGAAATATGTCTATTTATTAAGTGTGAATACTATTATTTTTATTTAATTTAATAGAGCTGGTTGCAGGGAGGAATGTATGTGGGTCCACTTCCTTACAGACACCATTCATGCTGGACCGATATCGGATTCCACGAGCCCGCTGATCATCCGATTACTATATCTAATCACAAGTATTATTATCATTACCACTATGGCTGTGAATCTACATCTGACCAAAGAAAACACTATTTGATTCTTACTCTTCACTACCTCTAACATCTATGCAGATCTGTCAATGATATAGTAATCCTAGACCATTGATTACAATTTGGATGCAAGTAATTTATACTGGACATATACTTGCACATTGGGCCAACAACCCGAATTGGACATTTACAGATTCGCTATAGGAGGGACTTTATTTCACTCTAACACTTGGCTATTACTATATCTATATGCCCATCCCCTTGTGGTGTTTATATTAGTTTTTAGAACTCATGAATATATATGCTATGTTTTGTATGCCAAAGAGGTAATATTGTAGCTTGGATTCATGCTATTTGTATCTTGTATTATGATGATTATAGGTCATTAGATGTTATTGATTCATTTGTTTAAAATGTCATTTAAAATTATTTTATTTAATAAAGAAAGCTTATTTTACTTAATAGTCTATATTAACGATCCTTCTACAGTAAATATTCGATCACGATTGATGTAAATAAGCAAAACATGTAATCACAGCATATTTATTTTAATAACTTTTTATATTCACACTCAGTCAATGAGCGCATTACCCTATTCCAGTATTTATTGTTGTGAGGAAGGGATACCCTTGGTATATGCAGCTATTGCAATCATTGGAGTGGAGCACAATCTTTTCTCCTTAACATACCTGCTCCTCTAAATTTCCCCTTCGACCACTGGTTATGTATGTACATGAATGTTTGTGTGATATAAATTGTGTATGTTTATATGTGAGATAGGTGGAATGAAATAATATGGGTATAAATTGTATAAGTTCTCTAAGTTTTCTGTGAGTTCTCTATGGAATATAAATAGTATTCAAGTTCTAGGGCCTGATTCATTGAGGATCTTAAATTAAGAAGTTTCTTATTTAAGTCTCCTGGACAAAACCATGTTACAATGCAAGGGGTAAAAATTAGTTTTCTGTTTTGCACATAAGTTAAATACTTGATAGCTTATTTGTACACTGAAATTTAAAGTCAGTATTTAACTTATGTGCAAAACAGAAAACTAATTTTCACCCCTGGCATTGTAACATGGTTTTGTCCAGGAGACTTAAATAAGAAACTTCTTAATTTAAGATCCTTAATTAATCAAGCCCCTAGTGTTGTGAAGTTTCTGTGTTATATATGTAAATTTTGGATTTCAAGATGGAGGAGATTATATTCAGCTCTCCTTCATACACACCCTTCCGAAACATACACATACACATACCACACCATACAAGCTTGCACATACACCTTTAATGCTGATTCACACACACACACGCCACCAAGCAGACCCAAATATACAATACTTAGATGTATATATAATATAGGCAATACATGGAATTTATTGTGTTAACATCTATGATACCATCTTTGCTTAATACACCTTATATACTACGTATAACATTGTTACCATTGGAATGATAACTAGAATTCAAAACATTTTACATTAAGCTATATCTTGTGTGCAGTCTTTCTTGATAAGATAAGCATAAGCTTATATAATATGTAAATATTGATCCTGTGCATTTAGAGCAGAAAATGTATTGTATTCCTTGGGTTAACCTTGAACATTTGGGAGGAATTTGCTGACATTAATAGTTATAACTAAGTAATAACATGGTCATTAGCATATATTTTCCACACTTTTAGACTCTAGTTACCTTGTCCCTTCATCATCATCATCATCATTTATTTATATAGCGCCACTGATTCCGTCCGCAGCACTGTGCAGAGAACTCATTCACATCAGTCCCTGCCTCATTGGAGCTTACAGTCTAAATTCTCTAACATACACACAGACATCGACAGAGAGAGACTAGGGTCAATTTTGATAGCAGCCAATTAACCTAGTAGCATGTTTTTTGGAGTGTGGGAGGAAACCGGAGCACCCAGAGGAAACCCACGCAAACATGGGGAGAATATACAAACTCCACACAAATAAGGCCATGGTCGGGAATTGAACTCATGACCCCAGTGCTGTGAGGCAGAAGTGCTAACCACTTAGCCACCGTATCCCTTCCCCTTTAATAGGGTCATAAATATAATGTTATCATAATATATTGTAATGCAACAATTTTATCGAGGTATTGGCAATTTTGTAATAAAGAATCAATACACAGAAAAATACCATGATATTTATCCTATGTCTTCAGCAGCAGTAACATTTTTATCTTTATTAACGCAATCCAAAGGTGGGGGCTGCTGTGAGTGAACCAACTGTGGGAGGAAGGCCAGATGTATTGAAGTGAGAACAAAAGAACATTCTTTTTTTAATAGGAGAGATGCTGATACGTGGTAAGGGCTCAATCTCAATCATGGTCATAGGGTGGAGCAAGTTTGGCTGCATTAGTGTTCTGAAGCCTATAATGACTTGGTTGCCTTGTGAACCCAACCAAAGCAGGATGACATTGGAACTTGTCCCTACCACTTTGTAGGGATGAGTACTAGATATGAATGCAGTGAGGATGCATCATAGAGGATGAGGCAAGCTTGCTAATGAGAAAGGTATGCACTGCTTTGGCATTGATTCACAGTCTTACTGATTTTGTGTACCATTCTTGAAAGTATGTGATAAATATACACATATATATGTATATATATATATATATATATATATATATATATATATATATATATATATATATATATTAAAATAAAAATCAACTGCTTCTGATGTTTCTCAAATCCAAAGTTCACTCTATGTTTCTTGTTTCTTTGAGGACAACTGTAAATTACATCCTTACTCTTTCAGTGCAGCAATGGAAATACAGAGCAAGGCAGACAACTGTCAATCATTTACATGGTAATTGTATTTTAATGAGGCATCCAGATCTATGGATTACCTGGACATGCTGCTTAATTTACTGAAACACATTGATAGTCAGCAGGCCACTAGCCTTTATCATCGTGTCACCTAAGGTTGCTAATACAGCAATATATGAATAAATAAAAAATCAATGCAAAGCTATTAAATATACAGAGACTATTGTTCTTTTAAGATGATGTTCTACATCCTTATCCCTATGGACATATCCTGACTCTAACCTGTTACGTCACACAGGAAAGTAGAAGTAGACCTAATGTGTGGGTTTGAGTGAGAAATGCATAAGCACATTCTATAAGGAATCTTTCAATTGCTACACATTTAGCTATATAAATGATAATCTGCTGTATTTTATTTTCAGGTTTGTGATTGTTCTTTGATGTCTGTCTATATTACTGTATTTGCAGAATAAGTGAATGACTTAATTTTTGCTACCACCGCCGCAGTAGAAAGGAAGGCACTACCAAGTAAGCAGTTGCCTAGGGTTCCAATGGTAAGTAGGTGCCTAAAATAATGGATGAGTGACATAATGACACTCATCCAGAGTTTTTAATACATCCACGGTGCTCCTACAAGGAGCACTGGCTGCTGACATGAAAGAGAAACAGCCAGAAGCTTCTGACATGTAAAGCTACTTGTTGTTTCTCATCCACGTCAGTGTTACACTGAGAGTGTGGCACTTGACTATAATGTCAGAGCCTAGAGCCACTCTTCCAGTCCTGGGTGGAAAGTATGCTGACATCCCCTCTTCCCATCTGCTAAGGTAAGCAGCAGGGGTGGGGCTCAATGCAATGGGAAGGGGGGCACCACCTCTGTGGTCCCAGGGCTTGACCAGGCTCTGGCGCAAACCTATTCTTTCAGGCTCCTGCCATAAGTATGGACACCATACTTATACAATGTACAAGCCATATGAAAATCTTAGGTTGCTACTGCACTATGGAAAATATCCTACTCCTACATTGTGATCATTTTGAGTACATTGATCCATATTGATAATGTTTATAGAATTCTTAAAGGATAACTTTTTTCCTCCTTTAATGGGCTCTCTGCCTCCCACAGTATTAGAATAGAGTGGGTTTAATTATCAGGGCCCCATGGGTTAGATCCAGGACCCAGTACTTCTCAGTTGCTAAGTGTTAGATAGCTGGGTGGCAGTTTATTGAACAAGCCGCTATAGCTGTATCCACAGCGATACACAGCACTATTTTCATTGAAACTGGAGAGGCATTTGGTGCAGGCTCTGGCAGTTCCAACTGAACTGTGAAGGTCCTGGGAATGGGACCATGGAGGTTTTGCTAGCTGTGGAAGGGGGACTAGAATTCTACAACATAAAAAGAACATAGGCTTTTAGTCAAGCCAAATTCAGTAAGAAAAGCAAAGTAAGCCTTACCATGATGTAGATCATTTTAAAAGACTAGGGGGTAAATATATCAAGTTGAGAGTTTTCCGGCGTGTTTGAAAAACCAATCAGATTCTAGCTATCATTTATTTAGTACATTCTACAAAATGATAGCTAGAATCAGAATCTGATTGGTTGCTATAGGCAACATCTCCACTTTTTAAACCCGCCGGAAAACTCTCAGCTTGATACATTCACCCCCAGGAATATTGTCAGGGACACATTTATATAAGAATATTTAAAATCTGAAACCTGAAGTCAGTTAACTGTTTGGAAAGATGACTACATCTCTATACATGCATTTCTAGAAAAGAAAATACAATTTGTTTTATTGTAACTCCAAAAATGTCTTATTACATGGTCATACCAAAATCACCTCTGCAATGTCTTTTAAATGTCACAGTACACTACGGCAATTTCATAACATGCAATCAGCCTGGTGTCTGCTAGGTGTCAGTGTTAATCAGCCACAGGAATGATAAAAACATCTGAAAGACTTAATTAATTTTTGGAACATTTGTTCAGCCCCATAGATAATTCACAGTTATGTACTTTGCTGGAGTTCAGAGGTGTCGAATATTGTGTGATAGTATGAAATATTAATGCACTGTTTTTTTATAATTAAATACACAACATAGTATTATGGTTATTCAGTTTGCTTGCTTTCATAATATGTAGGCAAATAGATTGATAATAAATGCTTACAGCTAATTTTCCTTTTTTGTAGAACTAATAGATCAAAGTAACTAATGCAGTGTACTGTATCATATTTAATTGTGTATAAATGAAAATAAATGCATTATAATTTATCTTTCTTTTTTACAGAACAAACTCTGTTTTATTAATAACTTTCCATCGCTATTTAAGTACCAATTTAAAATACACAACTCAAACTTTATTTTACAGTTATTATTTATATTATTTAACAAGGATGTAGCCTGGAAAAACTGTCCACAATATATTGCTAAGTTTGCAAAATAAAATGTGACACTACCCTTGATGCTCTGTAAACTTTAGCTTTTTCCAGATTTATTAAGCAGATAAATTACACTAAAAATATGCCAACAAAACAAATCTATTATTTTGACCTTGCATAGGGTTACAAGAACAACATGCTGCAAAATATATTGTATTTTAAATATGAAAAAAATCAATGCAGACTTTGATCACTATCATATTGTTTTCATATTTTGTTAAAGTAAAGAGCTGGGGAAAATAAAAATAAAACAGGTAGCATTACCATTATTGTTAATATTGAAGAACATGTAAAACTAATAACAAATATATAACATTTTCAAAAAGCATAATAACAATACTGTTGTCTTTTTACGGGGTTAGGAAGAGGTATTGGAAGGTCTGAAACATGTAGTATGTTCCATATCCATACTGACTTTAAATACCGGTCTTGGAACACTTTTTCTAATTATGGCTATTGTATATTACTACTTTAACATTCCATAGGTTTATTAACTGTACATGATATTATTATTATTATTAATTTTTATTTATAAGGCGCCACTAGGTGTCCGTAGCGCCGTACAGGGACGAACAAAATTACAATATGAGGTGAGACAGCACAGTACAGTAAACAATAATCACAGTAACTCAGTGAGCTCAAAGCACAGCTAGAGGGGCGGAGGAGGGGAGAAGGGAAGGTCCACCAATGACGGAGTCCAAGAGGGAAGGCACGGATGACAGGGAGACCCCCAAGGGGAGAGGAGGGAGCGAGAGGGGACGCGGGAAAGAGGGTCCTCAAGGAGGATGGCTAAGTAGCTGGAGAGCAGAGTTAACAGTGGTGAAGACAGGAAGAGAGAATACCCTGCTCAAAGGAGTGTACAATCTAAGGGGTGGGGTAGACAGACAGAGAGACAATGATATTAGCATTAGCCACAGCTCATGGATACATTAAAATAACATATCAGGGTTTAAGGTTTTTCTTGACCCCGGATTGGGATAATGATTGATAATAAGAAAAATTGGAAGTGCAATTTAGCTCGTTGCTTCATCGCGAGTAGGTTTAGGTGTTTTAGAAAAGGTGTTTTCAATTTTTATGTATGTAATAGACTCATTACTATCCGGAGTGTTCTGCAGTCACATACCGGTATTATGAAGGTGAAATAGTAGAGTGTTAAGGGTTGCAATCTCTTTAGTTATTATTTATGTAACTAAAATTCTGACGCGTTTCACCATTAAACCTAGAGATTTTATTTAGTGTCACAAATAAAAACATTGTGGCTGTTAATAAATGATTCCTTTCAAGGGGAACTGTAAATGGATGAAACAAGGAACAGCTCTGCATCATTTAGAAAAAATAAAATATGTATTTTGGCCAAGTATAGTTTTTGATTCCAATGATGGTTCTAATTCCATAAGATATTATAGTTGCTAAATAAAATTATTATTCACTGTAGGCAGGAGAATAGGTTGTAAAAGGTACAGAGGACCTGGGCATAACTGTCAGATTTATTATATTATCATTATAATTTGGTGTTCTTTTTTTAATAAAATAAAGCAATTTACCCTATATTTTGCTGCTGTAGAATTTATGCTCATATTACACAAGGGTGACAATCAGTACTGACACACGACCAACATTTACAAATAATAATTATAATGGCAACATTTCAGAAAAATAACTTCTTAACATATTAAAAGTAACACAAAAATATATACATATATACAAAACCTATAAAAAACCCAAAAATTCGACTGTAAAAAGCAAATCTAAAACTAGAAATCACAAGTGTTCATAATGATAGTGGTTTATATTTTTAAAAGCAGGAAAAATCTCTGCAGAGCAGAGACTGGCTGCTATTCTCTGGTTTTTGGCTACTTGCTGAGCCCAAGTATAGCTGTTTCACCGCAAGCTTTGGGTCTGAACATACCGTGAGGTCATCATGCATGTTCTCCAGGGACAATATATGAAGGTGTCACGGGCACTAGGAGTCTTTACCCAGGGATCACCAGGTGATAGGCTTACCAGAGCAGTATAGGTGGTAATATGGTACTCTGGTAGCAGGGTGATCACGGAACAGGAAATAGCAGATGATGAGATGCTCAGGAAAGTCTATGACTAGCAGCACTGGCAATATGGAGGTAGTAATACACGAGGAACTGTATGGACAAAGGACACGTGAAGGTAGTCAGTGGTCTGCGGTAGCAAGTTGTACCACTGCTATAGTGAGGAGGAATGTCCAACAGAAACGAGGGGGTGATGAGAGTCAGCGGTCTGCGGATAGCAAGTTGTACCGCTGTCTGAGTGAAGGAATGGAATCCAAGTGGAGGTATCCGGGGAGTCAGTGGTCTGCGTTAGCAAGTTGTACCACTGCTATGTGAGAGGATACTGGAACAGGTGAAACTGGAAACAGGGGTCAGTGGTCTGCCACTAGCAAGTTGTATCACTGAATATATATGTGAGGAGGTGCACGGGGAGAGACTGCAACACAAGATATACACGGGCACCTTGACTTTGATCCACAGTAATATGCACAATATAAATGTATATATGACTGAACAACACTGCCAATATAGAAAGTCTCTTGAAGTAATCCAGCACGAGATAACACAGTCAATGATGGCAATAGACTCAGCGGATAGCACACTCCAGAGAAGACCCAACACAGTCCAGCAAGGTATGCAATACACAGCACAGTCAATGGGAAGTATGCATACCGTGGTTCAGGAGAAGGCAGTCAGACAGGAGTGCAGAGATACCTGAACGGCAGGAGGCCGGCAGGATGCAAAGTCCCTGGATGGGTGAAGCGGTGGTCTAGCAGGTGCAGCGCACAGGTAGGTAGACCAGCAGGGAACACAGGAAGGCGTGGAGAGCGGATCAGCAGTAGATGGATGAGTAGCGCTGAGGAGTAACAGCAGCGGGTCTCTGCGGGAACACGGAGGTAGCCAATAGCAACCAGCAGGTGCAGTAACGATGGGACACGGGAGAGCAGAGTTGAACTGGAACTGTTGATCACGGAGAATAGCGGGTAGCAATAGTGGCAGCAGACTCAAGGAAACACGGGAGAGTTGACAAGGACTGAAGACTGAAGCGCACAGAGGCAGCGGATAGGAATCAGCCAAACAGTCACGATGAAACACAGACGGGTTGCAGGTTGAAGACTGTAGTGCACGGAGGCAGCGGATAGGAATCAGCTAGCAGTCACGATGATGAAACACAGACGAGTTGCAGGTTGAATACTGTAGTGCACGGAGGCAGCGGATAGGAATCAGCTAGCAGTCACGATGATGAAACACAGACGAGTTGCAGGTTGAAGACTGTAGTGCACGGAGGCAGCGGATAGGAATCAGCTGGCAGTCACAATCATGAACAGGTGAGTGGATGTGAATGAAAGACTGTAGTGCACGGAGGCAGCGGATAGGCATCAGCTAACAGTCCCAATAATACATGGTGGGCACAGAACGCCTGGAACCGGGCTTGTCCGGATTTTTGGAATAAAACTTCTTCAGAAGGGCAGGAGCATTAAGATCTTCAGCTTTGATCCATGAACGCTCTTCAGGACCAAAGCCCTTCCAATGAACGAGGAAACGGAGGACTCCTCGCGAAATTTTTGCATCCAATACCTCAGTAATCTCGAAATCCTCCTCCTGATGAACTTGAACTGGCTGCGGTGCTGAGGGAGGAGTCGAGAAACGGTTGATGATGAGAGGTTTGAGCAAGGACACATGGAAGGCATTGGAAATCCGAAGATTCTTAGGAAGAAGAAGTTTAACACATACTGGATTGATAACTTGAATGATCCTATATGGACCAATAAAACGAGGGGCGAATTTCATAGATGGAACCTTCAAACGAATATTTTTGGTAGATAACCAGACACGATCTCCAATTTTTAGTGGTGGAATAGCCCGCCTCTTCTTATCTGCGAAAGACTTATATTTGTTAGATGTCTTCTTTAAACAGGTTTTGACCTGAGACCAGATATTTTTGAAGGTCTGACAAGCAGTCTCCACAGCAGGAACTTGGGTGGGCGGGAGGGCAGGAAATTCCGGAAAAGACGGATGGTGACCGTAGACCACAAAGAATGGAGTTTTGGATGATGACTCATGGTACATGTTGTTATGGGCGAATTCAGCCCAAGGGAGCAATTCTACCCAGTTGTCTTGGTTGGCTGAAGAGAACATCCTAATAAAAGTCTCAAGATCTTGATTGACTCGTTCCGTTTGTCCGTTAGATTGTGGATGGTAAGACGATGAGAGTGCTAATCGTATGCCCAAGGTTTTACAAAGGGCCCGCCAGAATCTGGAAACGAATTGTACTCCTCTATCTGACACAATCTCAGACAGACATCCATGGATGCGGAAGATTTCTTTAATGAAATGTTCAGCCAGAGTAGATGAGGAAGGTAAACCGGACAGAGGGACGAAATGAGCCATCTTCGAAAATCTGTCTACCACTACCCAAATAGTATTGTGATTCTTACTTGGTGGCAAATCAGTAACGAAATCCATACTAATATGGGTCCAAGGCTTGGACGGAATGGGTAGTGGTCGCAGCAACCCTGCTGGAGTTCTGCGGGAGGATTTGAACTGAGAACATAAATCACAGGAAGCAATAAACTCTTTGACGTCTCTCCTCATTGAAGGCCACCAGTAACTACGAGAGAGAATCTCAAAGGTCTTATGTTCACCGGCGTGTCCAGAAAAAAAACGGGAGGCATGGAACCACGAAAGGATTTTTCTCCTCAGAGTAGGAGGCACGAGGGTCTTCCCAAATGGTAGCATTTTGGTGGATGAAGCAGCCAGAGAAATACATTTGGGGTCTAGAATAGCATGGTTGGGAACCTCTTCTACATCAGAGGACGTCACAAAAGCTCGAGATAGAGCGTCAGCTTTCTTGTTCTTAGCGGCTGGTTTGAAGGTTATAATTAATTCAAAACGGGAAAAGAAAAGAGACCATCTTGCTTGACGAGGGTTCAAGCATTGAGCAGATTGCAAATATGACAAGTTCTTATGATCCGTGAAGATCGTCACCGGATGGCGAGCTCCTTCCAACAAGTATCTCCATTCCTCTAATGCAGCTTTGATGGCCAGCAACTCCTTGTCCCCGATAGTATAATTTTTTTCTGCGGGCAGAAGACCCCGAGAGTAGAAGGCACAAGGATGTAATTTTTGTTGCTCCGAGCGTTGGGAGAGAATAGCTCCTAAGCCCACATTAGAGGCATCTACTTCTAGGAAGAAGGGGAGTGTCACATCAGGCTGTCGCAGAATGGGAGCAGACGAGAAGGACTCTTTGAGGATTTGAAAGGCTTGGAGAGCCTCAGATGACCATTGCTTAGTATTAGCCCCTTTCCGAGTTAGGGCCACAATAGGAGATGCAATGGATGAAAAGTCTTGAATGAAGCGTCTATAGTAATTGGCAAAACCTAAAAAACGCTGGATGGCACGAAGAGTAGTTGGCTGAGGCCAATGTAGTACAGCATTTACTTTGTCTGGATCCATCTTCAGGCCAACTCCGGAAACTATATACCCCAAGAATGGAATCTGGGGTAACTCGAATGAACATTTTTCCAATTTACAGAACAATGAGTTTTTCCGTAGTCTGGAGAGGACCTCTGCCACATGTTGGTGATGAGAAGGCAGGTCCTGTGAGAAGATCAATATGTCGTCCAGGTAGACAACGACACATACATATAATAAGTCCCGAAAGATCTCATTGATGAAACCCTGGAAAACAGCGGGGGCATTACACAGCCCGAAGGGCATTACTAAATATTCGTAATGCCCATCTCTGGTGTTGAACGCGGTCTTCCATTCGTCACCGGAACGGATTCTAATTAAATTGTAGGCACCACGAAGATCCAACTTAGTAAATATCCGAGCTCCCTTGATGCGATCAAATAGCTCAGTGATCAGCGGAATGGGATACCGATTCTTGATAGTAATGGCGTTGAGTCCACGAAAATCTATACAAGGGCGTAATGATCCATCCTTCTTATTGACGAAGAGAGGAAACGAAGAGTAAAGAATAGACTCTGTATCTATTGTGCTGATTCCACGCATATGCTCAGCTCTTGCCCTAAGAGATCGGGAAATGCCAGGCCCTAACTAGTTCTGGAGAGGTGAAGTTAGGGTCCCTGGAGTCCTCTCCATTGTCTATGAAATCTAAAGTCTGCGCTTTTGATGTTACGATTTCCTTTGCTACCAAATCCTTTGAGTCACAGGCATTGATTGATTCCGGAGCAGCAGGAAATTTCATTTCTAAATCACTAGTGAATCAATGGTCTGTCACGGGCACTAGGAGTCTTTACCCAGGGTTCACCAGGTGATAGGCTTACCAGAGCAGTATAGGTGGTAATATGGTACTCTGGTAGCAGGGTGATCACGGAACAGGAAATAGCAGATGATGAGATGCTCAGGAAAGTCTATGACTAGCAGCACTGGCAATATGGAGGTAGTAATACACGAGGAACTGTATGGACAAAGGACACGTGAAGGTAGTCAGTGGTCTGCGGTAGCAAGTTGTACCACTGCTATAGTGAGGAGGAATGTCCAACAGAAACGAGGGGGTGATGAGAGTCAGCGGTCTGCGGATAGCAAGTTGTACCGCTGTCTGAGTGAAGGAATGGAATCCAAGTGGAGGTATCCGGGGAGTCAGTGGTCTGCGTTAGCAAGTTGTACCACTGCTATGTGAGAGGATACTGGAACAGGTGAAACTGGAAACAGGGGTCAGTGGTCTGCCACTAGCAAGTTGTATCACTGAATATATATGTGAGGAGGTGCACGGGGAGAGACTGCAACACAAGATATACACGGGCACCTTGACTTTGATCCACAGTAATATGCACAATATAAATGTATATATGACTGAACAACACTGCCAATATAGAAAGTCTCTTGAAGTAATCCAGCACGAGATAACACAGTCAATGATGGCAATAGACTCAGCGGATAGCACACTCCAGAGAAGACCCAACACAGTCCAGCAAGGTATGCAATACACAGCACAGTCAATGGGAAGTATGCATACCGTGGTTCAGGAGAAGGCAGTCAGACAGGAGTGCAGAGATACCTGAACGGCAGGAGGCCGGCAGGATGCAAAGTCCCTGGATGGGTGAAGCGGTGGTCTAGCAGGTGCAGCGCACAGGTAGGTAGACCAGCAGGGAACACAGGAAGGCGTGGAGAGCGGATCAGCAGTAGATGGATGAGTAGCGCTGAGGAGTAACAGCAGCGGGTCTCTGCGGGAACACGGAGGTAGCCAATAGCAACCAGCAGGTGCAGTAACGATGGGACACGGGAGAGCAGAGTTGAACTGGAACTGTTGATCACGGAGAATAGCGGGTAGCAATAGTGGCAGCAGACTCAAGGAAACACGGGAGAGTTGACAAGGACTGAAGACTGAAGCGCACAGAGGCAGCGGATAGGAATCAGCCAAACAGTCACGATGAAACACAGACGGGTTGCAGGTTGAAGACTGTAGTGCACGGAGGCAGCGGATAGGAATCAGCTAGCAGTCACGATGATGAAACACAGACGAGTTGCAGGTTGAATACTGTAGTGCACGGAGGCAGCGGATAGGAATCAGCTAGCAGTCACGATGATGAAACACAGACGAGTTGCAGGTTGAAGACTGTAGTGCACGGAGGCAGCGGATAGGAATCAGCTGGCAGTCACAATCATGAACAGGTGAGTGGATGTGAATGAAAGACTGTAGTGCACGGAGGCAGCGGATAGGCATCAGCTAACAGTCCCAATAATACATGGTAGAGTTGAAGTGGTTAGAAGACTGTAGTGCACGGAGGCAGCGGATAGGAATCAGCTCACAGTCACGATGATACAGTAGATGGTAGAAGTGGTATGGGAACCACAGTAGTAGAAGTGGTTTGGAAACCACAGAGGTAGAAGTGGTTTGGAAACCACAGGAATCAGCTGGGCTGAATAAACGAGGAAACACAGGAACACCTTCAGAGACTCATGGGGAATGAGACTCCAAGATCAGGCAACGTGGTGTTGACCACAGGTGCTTAATATAGGGAGGTTGCCTGATCTGCCAATTAAGTTAAAGGAACATACACTGAAGGTTTAGAAAGGGCTGCGCATGCGCAGTCCCTCAGGATGGAGGACGACCACGGTTCCTAAATGTCCGGGAAGAAGCACTCACAGTCCGGTGAGTGACAGAAGGTTGGTGAACTAAATACTGAGATCGCCAAAAAAAAAAAAATGTTTTAATTAAAATAGAATAACTTAATAACAAAGAAAAAAACAACACACAATAAATATTTATATATAAAAATGAAAAGTAAAAAAAAATTAAATTTATAAAAAAACTATAACAAAGCATAAACTCAAACTGAATATCAAACCTTTTAAAAAGACATAACTGTAAAAAACCAAATTCACAAATTTTCTAAATGATATTGTCCAACATGTTCTGAGGAGGAATGACTCTCACTGTACTGCAGTAAAGTGACACTGCTGGCTGGTATGTTCTGGCTCCTGTCCCCTTTCCCCCCCCCTCCTGCCAGGTTGTTGCCTTTATTGCTGTGGGAGATGGAGATGATGGTGAGAGTTTTGGACCAACAGGACTATGATTGCAACAAAAAAATTACTAAAAAAGAATTTACAGAGAGGAAATAATAATGCAGAAGTTGATTAATATGCTATGCAAAAAACTTGGAAAAAGAAGAAGCAAGTTCAAAATACTGAAGCGATGGTCAGATTTAAAGAACAAGAAGCAAGGAAAGTTAAAGAAAAATACCAACGAACATTAAGAAATGTGAGAATTAAAAATTAAAATTAAAACTTGGAAAAGCTTGTTAGTAATTTTTGTTATTAATTAGCGATAACAATAATGATTAGTATGATTAGTAATACAATGACATCTATTTACAGAAAGAAAAATATGGGATCAACTATCTATATCAATATCAATACAGGAAAACACAAAAACGAGAAGAAGCCATAGCCAATGTGGAGATAAAAGAGGAAATCACAGACATAGAAATTATGGAAATAATAAGAGGAACCGAAAGAAGGTAATTAATGTCCCAAAAAATGTTAAAAAATGTAAATTGCACCATGTGCCTATAAGTTAATATTCCTCATCTACATTTCAGTCGGTATGGACCATCACGCCGGCATACCTGGACATACCCATGAGGGACATAAACGGAAAGTGATTTCCAGCAGTGTGCAAGGTGAGCGAATGGTTGAGTGAAAACGATGCAGTGTCCTCTTTCATCGTTAAAATGAACTAAATTTAATTTTCCGCTCTTTGTTTAGATACCATCGTCAATGCAGACAAAGGTTTGGAAGGAAAGAAGGAGAGGGTCAAACATTAATAGTTCGCGGGCTTCGGTAGTGCGAAAGATCTGGCTACAAACATGTCCAAGCTGTAAGAATAACTAAACGCATAGAGGGCAAATATTAAAGATGGTGAAATTTTTTTTATCCAACTGGAAAAAAATGATACTGATTTGTATCATATGAATGAAAAAAATATCGATGGAAGGGTCTAGCCAGCTGCAAAGTTAAATTCTCTATGTAGTTCTGTCACTGTAATATAGTATACAGCATTCAATCATGGTTAAGTGATCAGAAGCATTTGATAAATCGTTAAGTCATATTTACCATTATAACATATATAATATGTATATATAGTAAAAACAAATGTGTAAAATTACTATTTTAAAGGCATACATATAGGACCACTGTAGAGTATCCATACTGTACCCTTTGTACAGCATATGTACTTGAAATGGTCCCATATGTGTGACTTTAATACATATTAATTTTACATATTTATGTTTACATTATATAAACATTTTGGACCTGAGTCATTATGGAATGTAAAGCAAAGAAAGAAGTAACTTTGCACCTTGACAAAACCATGCTGCATTGGAAGGGGAGGTAAATTTAAAATGTGATGGCAGATTATTAGTTGGGGTTGGGCATGTCCTAGATTAATCTTAAATTTCAGTGTAAGCATAAAGCTATCAAGTATTTGTGTGCTATATGAAAAAAAAGCCAGTATTTAACTTATGTGCAAAATAATAAACTGGGCTAGGCCCAAATGCATGACAAGAACCTTTTTAACACCTTAAGTAGCTTGATTTGACTAGAATGCATGAGTATCATGCACGGGTTAACTTGTGTATATATATATATATATACATATATATATATAGTACAACATGAATAAGTATTTTTTATCTTCACACTGCCGCAACACTTTATATGAATACATGTTGTAAACATTTTTGGGGTGAAGTTGGTTGCACCCAGTAATATGAGAGATATAAAGATATTTTTTCTTATTACTGTGTGTAAGTCATCAAAAAACAAATTGATGTCTGATGTTTACATTGTAACTGTACTAAATAGCAAAATGTAGTGTGCATAAAGTTTAACAAGGTAAATAAAACGTTATTGTTAATTATCTCCCAACTGTACCATAATTTAGTTGGGTTTTTTTACATTATAGCACTGTGGATGTGTTTTTGACTTTTTCAGCCATTTAAGACAACAAAAGTTTTGACAATAAACAGAAGCATTGATGTAATAAAGTGAAAGTAGATAAACATGTTTTTGTAAATGGTTGCCTAATTAAAAAACACATTGGGAATGCATCACTATACATTATAGTATTACAAACAAGAGGTAACAGTTAATTTTTGTTTTATACTCACTTGGCGTGCATCTACTTTTTTTCCTGCCATATTTCTGCAGCATATGGCCTTCAATGTAAAATTTAAGTATTTATTTCACTGCAATCCCAAAACTACTTCCCATGGTAAACCGACTGCAAAATAAAATACAAAATGAATAAACTTGTTCATTGTGTCTAAGTAGACAATATGTGCAAATTTATATTTAAAGTATACAAACCTCTAACTAAATTTTGTCTTAAAGTTCTATCATGTTTTGTAAGTTTTACATGTAACTTAAAAATTGGAATTAGGTTAAAACTATTGTGACAGTGTTGCTGATCCTATGCATGAAGTGATATCTGCAATTACATGTTTTCTAGAACTAATAATTCAGCATATTCTTAATATAGCAAATATCTTATTGTATTAAAGCATAATACAACATTTTTATAATATCACACTGAGAATAACAGAATAATTATCTTTTCATATTTAAACATTATGAATCAAAATGACAAAATAATTTCTTGTACTTATTTTAAGGAGACTAATCTTAAACCATACTTCAATCCTACAAATTGCCACAAAAAAAAGAACTATCCTCAATTTCCCTTACAGCCAAGTTTTAAGGATATGTAGAAGTTGTATCTAAAATGACATTTTTCTGTAACAGATGCAATTTTTAAAATTAAAACATTACGGTTCCTTGCTAACAGTTATCCTGAATCATCATTTTAGAAGCTAGGGAAAGGATATAAAGGTTACATAAAACTAAAATCCTTAGACACAAAACAAAACTTATTATATTATTGATAATGGTCCTTATTTTCAAAACTTAATATAATACTCAGCACCTGAACTTGCTAAAAAATGTAAATGTTTTGTAATAAGTTCCTATTTTAATAACATTTTATTTACCACCTATACCCTAGAGTATTTTTAAAATAGCCCCACATCTTAAACAAACCTCTTTTGTCTGGTATAATCTAATTTACAAAACTCCTTTAACTAAAGGCTGTTTTCACTGTAAGACCTGCAATTTTTTATAAAATAGGAATGCTATTTTATTTCATGATACCAGATTACCATATAATATGTCTTTCTATATCAGTTGTCAAACTGAATATGTATTTTATGTTCTAACATAACATCACCTTTAGAAACGTAAAAACTTGCCTGATAGAATATGTAAATAATATAAAGAACATCCAAAACATTAAAAGAACAATAACTACACACTTACTGATAAACTTTTATATACATAATAATTACAATCTGGCCCAATTAAAATGTGTAATTATGACATTAAGTTCTCCTAATTCATATAGGAGACAGAAAACTTATAGGGCCCGATGCTGAGTTGAACATACACCTGTTTGCATAGCAAATAATCTACACATTTGTACTGCACATGTCCAGATAAATAGCTGCACATGCATATGCACATATACAGAGTTGCATGTATTCATGCTTGCTTCTGCCTGCAACTCGAGAGGCGGGGCAGAGGAGGAAAGAGGTGGTCTAACGTAGGCTCACTAAGGGCATGGTCACAAAATTGCAAACAGATGATGACCAGAACGGAGATGCGCCTGGTGAAGCATTTGTGGGTACCTGAGGGCTGCTGGAGAAACACGTTTGGGATGATAATGTCGAAGTCGTATAATTGGATGAACGAAAGTATATTGGTTAATATTGTTTTATTGGCCGATTTCACTCAGTATGCCATGCTACACGTGGCATACGGCTATCGCACGGTAAAATACGCACGTACACACTCGCATTACAACATTTAGTTATTTATATAATTCATATTCATATTGGTTCCGTTACACAGTAATTTATGAGCAGATAGTATTTAGTTTATTATTAGTTTATATATTATGATTATATGTACACTTCAGTGTTATTTAGGGTTCACGTTATAAGAAATGTGTCATGTCTGATATCATTCTAATCCCCTATTCATCAGCAGCTGTCCGGTTCCATCGCCGAAGAGATCGCATATTGCATACTCTAGTTATTGATGTTAGGCAATATCATGTCAGATTGATATCAGACTGTAAAATGCTAATGAACTAGTTGTAACTGGCTTCTGGGCGGGAGAATCATCTGGAATGTTGACCTCAGCCTTTGAGGGGGTTGTTTGAACTAGCCTATGTTCTGTTTACCCTGGACCTACCCGAAGTCTGGACCTATAGAAGCAAGCCACGTCATCTGCATTGTTCTCTCTGTAACACTGAATGTATAAATGATCATAGCTGCTCTCCCAGTCTTCAGTCTACTCTGACCACAGTGTTCAAGAGTGAACTACTGTCCATTGGTGCCCGTGGTAGTGCAGCGGTATGTATGTATCTTTTGGTATTGGCTATACTGTACTGTATTATATAATAATAATGTATTGAATTGTTAAACTCTGCATCTGCTAAAATAAATCATTTTGTGCGTTAGAAACACAATACAATCGTCTATGCAATGCTTATTTGAAAATGATAGAATTAATTTAATAATAATGACCGCCAGCACTACTGAGCAGTCTCTGATTGGCTGATTGCAGATTCAATTCTGAAGCTGATAGGTTCATCATGCTTATTTTATAGGATATTGTGGATATTTTAGAAGAATGATTTTTATTCCAGTAGGAGTCTCATATCTGCTGTATTTTATGAAACCTAATAGAGAATGTGTTTTTTGTTATTTTTAACAAACTTTTCTTTGCTTATGACCTGTGTGTATATCCAACACTGCATCTGACACATGGGGCTAGATTTACTAAGCTGCGGGTTTGAAAAAGTGGGGATGTTGCCTATAGCAACCAATCAGATTCTAGCTGTCATTTTGTAGAAGGTACTAAATAAATGAAAGCTAGAATGTGATTGGTTGCTATAGGCAACATCCCCACTTTTTCAAACCCGCAGCTTAGTAAATCTAGCCCATAATGTTGAAATTATAAACATTTCCATACCTGTCTTAGGCAGCTGGAATCCATGGGGATATAATGAAGCATGTAACCTCATACCCTTTTGATATCAAAGCTGGCCCCTTTTGATGTTTGAATGTTCCATACATATGTATTATCCACCTTCTGACTCATGTCTCCAACTTCTTTGTCACCTTCAAATGTTCTTATTTAGTTTTTATGTATGGTTTATTTTTTGTATTTGCTATACTAACTGTGAAGGGAAAGCACTTCTCCAATATGATCATATAGAGAGCCACAAAAACATACAAGGGAAATGAGGTCTTGTTTGTGTCATAACATTAACATCTTTGAGTATATTGCTATATGTATGTATAAATTTGAAAATGTATTTAAAATTAACATTCTGAATAAGAACTGACATGGACACAGGCTAACCATAGCTGTTTGATACTATTATGATATAATAATGTTGCATACATTAACATTTGTAATGCTAATGTATAATTGTATAACATACAGTACCAGGGCTTATTAATTTACAAATTCATTCCGGAATAATGAAGCAAAAGCAGACCTCTGTTGTATCACTGGAACTTGACACCTCTGTAAAATGGTTTGTTTTGCTGCGGAAATCAATTTGCTCAGAATGTTGTCATTTGCTCATCTCTACCTAGCTTTTACCTATAATAAAACTTACATTTCAGGTTCAGTGGTAGATAAATACAGGATAGCAAAATCTGGGCATAAAGTAACACAGAAATTATATTTAGCTTACACGTCCTCGCCATGTAAACAAATAACTTCACACTGAATAGGATGTCATTGCTCTGCAATGAGCCATTTCACATACACTATCACACCTACGTGCTAAAACTTGCAGTCACATCCAGAAGTGGAACAGCTTCTAGTTAGAATTACCGGACCAGCTGCTGGAGCAGATTCTCCTACTGTTTTATGTTCACAATAATAAAATGATCAAGTACATTTTGTAGTGTTCACTGTTCAATGAGTGAGTCCTAAAACATCCCAAACAAAATAGATATATAAATCAATATTAAATAGATGAGGCTACTTCTAGTATAAGTAATAACTTACTGTACGTGGTACATTAATCATTATAACACACAAGATGATGATCATCATCATCAACATTTATTTATATAGCGCCAGAAAATTCCGTAGTTACAATTGGGGACAAACACAATAATATACAATACTGGGTAATACAGGCAAAGAGTTGAGAAGGCCCTGCTTGGAAGCTTACAATCTATGGGACAATGGGAGTTAGATACATAAGGTTAAGTCTACATATTGCATTTCGGTCCAGCCAGATTGCAAAGGAAGAAGTGATTTGTATGCTATGTGATCCAGTCACACAGCAATGTTGGTCAGGAGGTCAGAGGATTATTGTCTTGGGAGAATTGTGCTAACGATAGTAATAGGGTAACCTAGTGAGGTGAAGAGGGTGGTCGAGGAATATTAAACACACGTTTTCATTAAAAAAAAGAACATCTCAAAAACACACACTTATATCAATGGAACATTGTGAAGATGGTTAAAGGTTCTTATAAAATATGTGGCACCCATTCATTTAGAAAGTGAAAAGAGTCTTTTGAAGAGAAACAAAACAAAAGTAAATAAGGTTTGTGAAAACTATCCATGTAGTCAACATAATGTCTACAAGATTTTACACTTTGATATCACTGAACTGACGTTGAAATTAGAATATATGAATTGTCAAACCCCTTTGAAAAACAAAGAGATCCTTTAAACTGAGGACTGAGGATCAAAGAACACATTAGTAAAGTTAGAAATAAACTAGATATTCTGAGTGTTCCAAGACTTCTTTTCCCCATTGTCTTAGATTTAGATGAATAGCAACAGCCATGCTGGAAAGCAGCTGGAGAGGTAAGTGTGTAATAATAGCCCTGTTCTGATGTAAGATCATTATACAGATATTAATTACAAAAAAGACAATGGGTTAAGTCAAATAAAGTGACAAAGCGGATGTGAAGAGATTAGCCAGGCAAGTAAATAAGAGATGCTTTTGAAATCTGGCAAAACAAATCCAACAATAGATGGGTCCACATGTGTTGTCTTGTAAAATAACTAACCAACAGATTGTAATTCCTTGCTTTTGTTTTAGGTACAGTATTTAGTTTTATAACATTTTCATGGGGCAATTTACTATTTGCAGCTGTTTGCTCTTTATTTTCCATGAACATATGGTGCATATAATTGGATATCAGTTTGCTTTATGCAAGAACACTCATCCCATGACAGGTGTGTCTGGATGGATTTCAAATTGTGCTGTCTAGCTTTAAGAGGAACGCAATGTAGTTTCCAATCCCACATTCAAATTTTAATATAATTTCTGATGAGAAACCTACTGCATTGCTAGGTAAGTGGATTCATATGGGTCTCTCGCTTGCACACAATGAAGACAGCTATTTTGTAGGCTGAAATAATATTTATTAAAATGTTGCCAGTTAATTTTCTATGAACCAATATACCATAGGAATATAAATCAGGCCTCATGAATAATAGTCAGGCCAAGCCTCAGGGATGACACTGGTTTCTAGAAGATGAATAGGCAGCATTCTGGGAGAGCACACACAATAAATGTCTCTGCTGTCTCTAGGTGACAGGTCAACTGTACATAGGGATGACTTTAGTTCACTATTGTAGCCAAATGTCTGTAGACAGTTGTATCCCTTTTCATTTAAATTAAAGATTTGTGATAACAATGGTCCTGATTCAATTCATTTAGGAACGCAATGCGAATATAATTTGGATATTTATTAAAACGCACATAACCCGTACATACGCATGTTCATATTCAAAGACAAGCGCACATGAGGAATATGTTCATAGATGAATACGGTAGAATCTCACTTATAAGACGTAACCCATGTGTCATTGTTTTTTTGTTTGCTCTTCTATGTAATTTGGCAGCAATTGCACCTACATGCTTCATATATATTATTGTTTAATTACCCTAACTGAGCTTATTACTGCTAAGCAATCTTGTTTCATGACAGTTACATCATATTAACCCTTTCACTGCATTACCTCACCAACCTGCACTATTCCATTATATCAACAAATGCTTTAGAATATACTTTAATCACAAATATGTCTTATTATTACAAATTTGCTTTGCAAAACACACACACACACACTACACACACACACACATACATACACATAGACACACACACGTTTGTCAAACAACAAACTTTTTTAAGAAATTTAACAATTTTAAAACAAACTTAGAAATATATTTTTTTTTTATAATTTCCAGATTTGTTTTCAATTTTTTTATAATGATGGGGAAGTATTTCTTCTGAACCTGGAAAATTAATTATTAATAGAAAGTCTCTGAACATCTAGTCAGAGGACTGCATTTTAGAGGCACATGCAGAGATATTATGGGGGATAGCTTTGGAACATACACTTATTAGGTCCCTAAAGATAGACACCTGTAATCACACCTGTAACCTGTAACCTGCAATCATTGCTTAGGCCTAGGCAAAAACACATTCGATGATTTCTGAGACCTACACTTTTATGCTGCAAAAAGAAAAATAATGAATATAATATAATACTAGATTATAAAATCAAGATACTAACATTATTCTTCAGGCGCCTAGGATGTGCTCCCTGTCTCATCTAGCTGGGACTCCTTCATGGCCCCCTCCCTGGCCTCCTGTTGATGGTGGCTACAATGTCGGCGTTCTGTTGGAATAAATATGTCACATTAGTATTTTATTACATATTACCTATCTCTCCTAGATAGATTGATACCAAGATCTAATCTTAGGCTTCAATGTTAATTATTAAATACCACACATGGAGCATTACTCCACCATTGGCCAAATACAAACACCTCTACACCACTTGCATAGGGAGTTGACCAAGGAGGTTTATGAATATTTCAGTATTCTAACATGAGTGTAATCACATACTAATACTGAAACATCGCTATTAAATAGCAGGCATTGTACTTTGTCCAATAAAGGTTTTTTTTAGAAAGCAAACTACTCTATAAAATACTTTCTCTTCTACACTGGGATATAACTACATGGGCTAGATCAGACTGTAATCAGTTTATCACTGATTGACTCTCAGAGATCTTGTAGCAACCTTGGAGACATTGACTGATGCGTTTATTCATTATATTGGACATCCATCTGTTTACCCTCCTGCCTTTGTGGTACCTGTTTCTCTCCTGCCCAGTGTCATCTATTGAGCTTCCTGCCCCAGTGCCACCTGCTGCTTGGGTGACACAGAGGCAGCTACGGTCAAAAAGCAGAGGGAATGTAGGGCAAGAGGGAAAGTCAAAATGAGATTTGTGCATTTCACTTATGTTTGTTTGTCACCAATTTGCCATTTGCTTAACAATAAATGCACTGTTTTTCCATTAAATGGTTTCCTATTTTGTTTATATATTTTGGTTAAGCATTGCATTTTAAGTCAGCACATGTGAAGTAGGACAAAATCCAATAAGTTTTAAAGGCTGAACAATCTGAATCTTGAGGACTCGGATCAACATTATCCTCCTCCTGGCCAGCAACCCTGGCCTCTTCCATCCATAGAACATCACTCTGGATAATGTCTTGTAATATCACACAGAGCTATAATGTCACACACAATATCCGATGCATACATAAGTGCTCCAACATACCGGTAAAGACAATGGAATCTGACCTGTAAAAGGTCAAAAGTCTACTCTATAACCAGCTCATAAAAGTATGTGTGAAATTGTATACAATTTCTTGCTCTGTGTGTAAATTTAAAATGGGAGTGATGAGCGAAGTGTGGAAATGGTAAGCACTGTCTCCTTTAAAGAGAAAAAGAAGGAAAAAAATAATGCATATGAGTAATGTTAACCAAATCGTACAAACAATTAGGGAGATAGTTTTATATGAAATTGCGTTATTATAATGCTACAATTTTCCACAATTGTTTATTGTGGAATATTGTTTATACACCATAATGCAAAGAGTGTTACAAATTTGCAAAGGTGCTATACCGACCATTTATTAATAGAATCTATACCAATCTATTCATGACAAAAAGGGCCTACATATAAATAATTGTGTGATTGAAAAAGTACCGAATAAGAAAACATCTCTTTGTGATATGGTGCCTGCTGGCCACTGTAGTAATCTGCGCCACATGCTTGATTGCCTGAAGGCAAATGAATTGCGGATACTCTCAGGCCATTTTGCAGCCAGGCATAGAATAGAGATAGATGCATCGCATATAACTTGGATATTTACCAAATGGACATGTTTTCTATCGGCAAAACTTGAAGCATTTCCACCCGATGGGACCAGGCTATATGTGGCCATATAATGTGTAGAAAGCAGGCTATGGCGCAAACTTCCACATTATGGACACAGGGGTCTCCTCATCAAGTGGTAGATGGATGCTTGACAGGAAAGCCCAAAGCATAACTTTCAGCCAACTGAAGTTGGCCTGGGACAATCCTGCTGCAGCACACTTTGTGGTCTGGAATTACCCAGATGCACAGAAGTGCAATACCAATAAGAGTTTGGTCAGCAGTGGTATTATTGTTGGGATGTTGTGCCCTTGCTTTAGGTCACTCTGCACCATGTGCAGGGTGTCCATGATGACATGAGGTGGAAAATGATTTTGATGTACCACATCAGTATCTGACATGCCAAACTGGCTAACACATGTCCTGAAGCTGGTTTTGGAGGGGACAATGTATTTTGTCCTCCAGAGTCATTGTTTCAGCAATGATTGGTTATATGTGAGATGAAAAGATGAAAGGAAAAATAAAAAAAACATTACCTTATGCATTTTAGATTTTTAGGTCCCCTTTGAAATTATACATTATATACTTACAGCTAACAAAGCTCAGTTCATACCTTAACTTTTACGCAAGTTTCTGTGCAAAAGTTCAAAAGATTTGTTCCATCCGGACCAAGTATCATACATCCTCTGTACTTTTCAGGGCTGGGGCAGCTTGTAATTAGTAAAAGGAGGATAGCCTCTTTGTTTTACATCATATACTAAAAGTTCAGTGTTGAATAGCCCTAGGGCCAACAAATAGGTTTTGGGAATCCCATGTTGTGGACTACCACCTAAATCAGGGTAGACAGTGTAGGCTAGAATCCTGCCCGATGCTTAATTGACACGGGTTTCTGTGCAACCCATGTCTGTTATACAAGGACCCTAGAGAGGTAGTATGATTGCTCACTTTGAGGATTCCTCCTTTTTCCCTAGCCATTACAGTGCCATGGGGACAAGAAAGAGACATGGCTGTTTTCAGTGTGGGAATGGTTGTAAACAATACAGGGAAATATCTGTGGGCTGACGGTAAGTGCTAAGACAGACAAAATCGCACTATATGCTGATGAGATGCTGCTTTTCTTGTCTCATCCTCGTAGCTCCCTCCCTGTGCTTTTGCAGGGGGTTAGAGCTTTTGGTATATATTCAGAAATCTTGATTAATTGGGATTCAGTCTTGTGTGTCTCCGATTAAAGGACCCTGCCCATCAGGCTAGTTTTGCAGACCCCTTTATAGTGGACCCCCATATTTAAATACCTAGGTATATGGGTCTTCAATAGGGATGTGCACCGGCGACTTTTGAGGTCTCGTGTTTTGTGTTTTGGATCCGGATTTTCGTTATTTTTGAGGTTCGGATTTGTCTCGCAAAACACTTGACGAAAGGTCTCGGTTCGGATTTAAGGTATTGGATTCGGATTTTTTTTGAAAAAAACATAAAAAGTTTAAAAATCAAGTTTTTGGGCTTATTTTCACTCCTAGGCTATTATTAACCTCAATAACATTTAATAACAAGCATTTCCACTAATTTACAGTGTATTCTGAACACCTCACAATATAGTTATTAGTCCAAAACGTTGCAAAAAGGTATCTTTCTGGACTGCGTAGAGGAGTGGGTCACCACAATATATCTTAAAAACCCTGAACTTTTATGATTCGCACCAATAATTGGACCTGGACTGCGTAGAGGAGTGGGTCACCACAATATCTTAAAAACCCTGAACTTTTATGATTCGCACCAATAATTGTACCTGGACTGCGTAGAGGAGTGGGTCACCACAATATATTAAAAACCCTGAACTTTTATGATTCGCACCAATAATTGTACCTGGACTGCGTAGAGGAGTGGGTCACCACAATATCTTAAAAACCCTGAACTTTTATGAATCGCACCAATAAATGTACCTGGACTGCGTAGAGGAGTGGGTCACCACAATATATATAATAAGAAAACCATCAACTTGTTTGATTCGCACCAATAAATGTACCTGGACTGCGTAGAGGAGTGGGTCACCACAATATATATAATAAGAAAACCATCAACTTGTTTGATTCGCACCAATAAATGTACCTGGACTGCGTAGAGGAGTGGGTCACCACAATATATTAAAAACCCTGAACTTTTATGAATCGCACCAATAAATGTACCTGGACTGCGTAGAGGAGTGGGTCACCACAATATATATAATAAGAAAACCATCAACTTGTTTGATTCGCACCAATAAATGTACCTGGACTGCGTAGAAGAGTGGGTCACCACAATATATATAATAAGAAAACCATCAACTTGTTTGATTCGCACCAATAAATGTACCTGGACTGCGTAGAGGAGTGGGTCACCACAAGATATATTAAAAACCCTGAACTTTTATGATTCGCACCAATAAATGTACCTGGACTGCGTAGAGGAGTGGGTCACCACAATATATTAAAAACCCTGAACTTTTATGAATCGCACCAATAAATGTACCTGGACTGCCTAGAGGAGTGGGCACTGGGCACCACAATAAAATATATAAAAAACCTTCAACAGGTCTGCATTACACTACACATACGGCTGCTCCTCCATCCTCTCCATCATATACATGTTGGAGTTTTAGCGTGTGACAACCTCTTGTTTTTGATAATGTCAGTGCATTTTGAATATTTTTCAATTTGCCCCACACCACTGAATGTACTTTATCTATGATACGCATCTATCTATCTTGACTGCGTAGTGTGGTGGCCCCGGTACACAATTTGGTACCGAGGCCACAATATAATTAAAAAACCCTCCACGTGTCAGAATTCCACCAAACAAGTATCTGGACTGTGTAGTGGGGTGGCCCCGGTACCCAATTTGATACCGGGGCCACAATAAAATAAATACACCCTCCACGTGTCAGAATTCCACCAAACAAGTATCTGGACTGCGTAGTGGGGTGGCCCCGGTACCCAATTTGATACCGGGGCCACAATAAAATAAATACACCCTCCACGTGTCAGAATTCCACCAAACAAGTATCTGGACTGCGTAGTGGGGTGGCCCCGGTACCCAACTTGATACCGGGGCCACAATACCTCCTCCAAACATGCTACAGACAATTCGTCATTGAGATCCCATCAAGTATGTTAAAGACAGACAGGGTCCAAGTGTTATTAGTTGACTTTGTAAAGAAAAAAACTGTCCCTGTTGCACATAGTCGTGCAATGAAGACTTACTTTTTCATTTAAAGGCACGATCTTTCAAGTGTAGTGTTTGTAAGTCTAAGTCATATTATACTTTTGGTAAAATTGTTTTTTTTTGTTCCTCTTTATGTTAATTAATTAGTAATAGAATTAAAGTAGGAAATAGAATTAAATAGAATTAAAGTAGGAAATAGAGTGGTATAGAGTTGTAGTGTGGTATAGATAGAGTGGTCCACACAATATAATAATAAAACCCTCAACTGGTCTGAATTCCACCAAACAAGTATCTTGACTGCGTAGTGTGGTGGCCCCGGTACACAATTTGGTACCGAGGCCACAATATAATTAAAAAACCCTCCACGTGTCGGAATTCCACCAAACAAGTATCTGGACTGCATAGTGGGGTGGCCCCGGTACCCAATTTGATACCGGGGCCACAATACCTCCTCAAAACATGCTCCAGACAATTCGTCATTGACAGACCCCAGACAGACAGGGTCGTAGTGTTATTGTTTGACTTTGTAAACCCAAAAAAATGTCCCTGTTGCACTTGCACATAGTCGTGCAATGAAGACTGACTTTTTCATTTAAAGGCACGATCTTTAAAGTGTCAGAAAGAGAGAGAAGACACAGGAGAGGAGAGTTGTAGCTGGGGACCTGGGGTGGAAGCTCCCAGGCTCCCCCAGCATTGCCTGGAAGTCTGAGCGTGGTGACTGAGCCAGGGCAAGGAATGTGTGCCCTGAATGAGGGGGAGAACTCCATGCCACTATAGTGAACCCAAGAGAGAGGGGGACACTGCACATGGAAGAGGCCCTGGAGTGAGGGCTGCTACAAGAGGCATGGTAGCAGTAGTGTCAGATCCTGAGGCTGAGAGTACACAGAGTGACGTGTCAGAGCACAGGAGACATTATCCCCGCAGAGGAGGGATGAGCTGCAGTTGAGAGGTCTGTTGTTGAAATAGGACATGCACACTTTAACAAACCAATCATTTCAGCGACAGGGCCTACCAAACAACTTTGACTGAAATGATTGGTTTGTTTGGGCCCCCACACCAAAAAAGCTATTCATCTCTCCCTGTACAGACTAAACAGGCTCTACTGAGGCAAGATGTCGTCCTCATCCTCAACCTCTGATTCCTCTCCCCCTACAGTGTGTACTTCCTCCTCATCACACATTATCAATTCGTCCCCGCTGGACTCCACAACCACAGGTCCCTCTGTAGTATCTGGAGGGCAGTGCTGTACTTCATTGAGGAATTGATTATTCATTTTTATAAACATCATTTTTTCAACGTTGTGAGGAAGCAACCTCCTTCGCCGCTCACTGACCAGGTTCCCCGCTGCACTAAAAACTCTTTCCGAGTACACACTGGAGGGGGGACAACTCAGGTAAAATAGAGCCAGTTTGTACAGGGGCTTCCAAACTGCCTTTTTTTCCTGCCAGTAACAATATGGACTGTCTGACATGTCTACTTGGATGGTGTCAGCAAAGTAATCATCCACAATTTTTTCTATTGTCACAGCATCCAATGCAGCGAGAGTAGACATGTCTGCAATGGTTGGCAGGTCCTTCAGTCCGGACCAGATGTTATCAGCATCCCCGCCAGTGCCTCTTTTGGGAAAACTGAGCTTTTTCCTCGCAGCCATAGATGTGGAAGAAAATGAGGGTGGAGCTGTTGGCATGTCACGGTCCTCTTCAGAGGACAATCTCCTGACCAGCAGGTCTTTGCACCGCTGTAGATTTGTGTCCGCCGGAAACAGAGACACAACATACGCTTTAAACCGAGGATCGAGCACGGTGGCCAGAATGTATTCCTCTGACTTTAAAAGAGTGACCACCCTCGGATCCTGGCAAAGCGTACGAAGGGCTACATCCACAAGAGCTACATGCTTGCTGTAATCGCAATGGCTTACCAGCTCCTCCCTCACTTTCTCCAGCTGCTTCTGCAACAGCCTGATCAGGGGAATGACCTGACTCAAGCTGGCAGTGTCGGAACTGACTTCTCGTGTGGCAAGTTCAAATGGCTGCAGAACCTTGCACAACACGGAAATCAGTCTCCACTGCGCTTGACTCAGGCGCATCCCCACTCCTTTGCCTATGTCGTAGGTGGCTGTGTAGGCCTGAATGGCCTTTTGCTGCTCCTCCATCCTCTGCAGCATATAGAGGGTGGAGTTCCAGCGCGTCACAACCTCTTGTTTGAGGTGATGGCAGGGCAGGTTCAAGCTTTTTTGATGTGCCTCTAGTCTGCGGTAGGCACTGGCTGAATGCCGAAAGTGTCCAGCAATTTTGCGGGCCACCGCAAGCATCTCCTGCACACCCCTGTCACTCTTGAGGTAATGCTGCACCACCAAATTAATGGTGTGGGCAAAACATGGGACGTGCTGGAAATTGCCCATATTTAATGCCCGCACAATGTTACTGGCATTGTCTGACACCACAAATCCCCATGAGAGTCTAAGTGGGGTAAGCCACTGGGAGATAATTTCCCTCATTTTCTCTAATATGTTGTCAGCGTTGTGCCTCTTATTAAAGCCTGTAATGCACAATGTTGCCTGCCTTTGCATGAGCAGCCATTTTGTAGATGCTGCTACTGATGCAGCTGTTGCTGTTGCTGCGGAATGGGATGCATCTACCCAGTGGGCTGTCACAGTCATATAGTCCTTCGTTTGCCCAGAACCACTTGTCCACATGTCCGTGGTTAAGTGGACAGTGGGTACAACCGCATTTTTAAGAGCACTGAGGACACTTGATCGTACTTCTCTGTACATTTTTGGTATCGCCTGCCTAGTGAAGTGGAATCTCGAGGGGATTTGGTACCGGGGACACAATACCTCCATCAACCCTCTAAATCCCACTCCACTGATGGCGGACACCGGGCGCACGTCTAACACCAACATTGCAGTTACAGCCGCAGTTATACGCTTTGCAATAGGGTGACTACTATCGTATTTGGTGGTCATGGCAAACGACTGTTGGACGGTCAATTGTTTGGTGAAAGACTTAGCGGTCTTACGACTTCCCCTCTGGGAAGATGACCGACTAACAGCAGCAACAGCAGCAGTGGCAGTAGTAGGCGTACCGCTGCAGGATTCCTCGGATGAATCCCGTATTGAGGAGGACTCAGTCTGGCTGCTGACTTGGGCTGCAGGACTGAATCTGATGGAGATTGTGGAGGAAGTTGACGAGGAGGGTGTTGCTGGTGTGTATCCAACTGGACCACGGGATTTAGGTGTCCCTGTACCGATTAGGGTCCTAGCCCCAGTTCCTGAACTAACCACTGAACTATGAAGGTTATTCAGGTGACGTATAAGGGAGGATGTTCCTAGGTGGGCAAGATCCTTACCCCTGCTTATTTGAGCTTTACATAAGCTACATATTGCCATACATTGGTTGTCTGGATTTGGATAAAAATAACTCCAGACCGAAGAGGTGCATTTTTTGGTCTTCTGACCAGGCATGACGATGGGCTTTTTCATCCCATGGACATCAGCTGTTTCCCCCCCTGGTGCCTCATTTACAATAACCACATCACCATCCTCATCATCAAGTTCCTCCACAGCGCCAGCTACATCATCAATAGCCTCCTCCCGAGCCACCTCTTCCCGTACAGTGATGGGAAGGTCAGGCTTGACAACCACCAACACCCTTGGACTCGCCTTGGGGATTTGTGATAATTTCTCTTTAGAAGGCAGAGTTGTTTGCTGTTTTGTTGCTGACAGCATAACTCTCTTCAATTTTTTGTAGGGGGGGGGAGGAGGAGGAGGGCTAAGATCCGTGGGTGAAGCTGAACCACTAGTCATGAACACGGGCCAGGGCCTAAGCCATTCCTTGCCACTCCGTGTCGTAAATGGCATATTGGCAACTTTACGTTTCTCCTCAGATGATTTTAAGTTTCTCTTTTTGCTACTTTTTCTTAACTTGGGCTTTTTGGATTTTACATGCCCGGTACTACGAGATTGGGCATCGGGCTTGGAAGACGACGTTGATGGCATTTCATCGTCTATGTCATGACTAGTGGCAGCAGCTTCAGCATTAGGAGGAAGTGGGTCTTGATCTTTCCCTACTTTATCCTCCAAATTTTTGGTCTCCATTATATGTAGCACAAGATACTGCAGAATGTGTGAACTTGGTAATATTGCAGTACCAATGGACTTATACTGCTGGATTGGTTTTGCAAATTTGGTTATAGTTATTATATATTTTTTTTTTTTATTTTTTTTTTTTTTTTACTTTTTTTTTATTTTTAAAAAACTTGGGAATAGTGGGGAAATAATTATGCCCTTAGAAGCACAGAGCACAGGACACAGCACCACTGGACTGAACAGGACACGGCACAGGACCCAGCAGCACTACGGAACTCAGCAGGACAGAGCACAGGACACAGCACCACTGGACTGATACTGCAGAATGTGTGAACTTGGTAATATTGCAGTACCAATGGACTTATAATGCTGGATTGGTTTTGCAAATTTGGTTATAATTATTATATATTTTTTTTTAAAAAAATTTTTTATTATTTTTTACTTTTTTTTTATTTTTTAAAAACTTGGGAATAATGGGGAAATAACTATGCCCTTAGAAGCACAGAGCACAGGACACAGCACCACTGGACTGAACAGGACACGGCACAGGACCCAGCAGCACTACGGAACTCAGCAGGACAGAGCACAGGACACAGCACCACTGGACTGATACTGCAGAATGTGTAAACTTTGTAATATTGCAGTACCACTGGACTTTTACTGCTGAATGTGTGAACTTGGTAATATTGCAGTACCAATGGGCTTATACTGCAGGATTGGTTGTGAAAATTTTGTGGTAATTAAAAAATATTAAAGTAGTTTTTGGTATTTTATAAAAAAAACTTTTTTTTATTTTTTTAAACACAGGGGAATATTGGGGAAATAACTATGCCCTTAGAAGCACAGAGCACAGGACACAGCACCACTGGACTGAACAGGACACAGCACAGGACCCAGCAGCACCACTGACCTCAGAAGGACAGAGCACAGCACACAGCACCACTGGACTGATACTGCAGAACACAGCACAGCACAGCACAGCACAGCACAGCACTAAACAGCACAGCACAGCACAGAACTAAACAGCACAGAACTAAACAGCACAGAACTAAACAGCACAGAGGACCACCTAACACACCCTCCCTCTACCCTGATCAATGCCCGAGTGAAGATGGCGGCGACTAGCGGGGAATTTATAGGATCCGAGTATCGCGAGATCCGACAACGGGATTATGAGTCAGAGCCTCAGTTTCACTTTTGAATTTGGCGCCAATACCCGGATCTGTCTCGGATCCGACTCGGATCCGCAACGTTCGGGTGGGCTCGGATTTCAGAAATCCGAGCGCGCTCATCCCTAGTCTTCAATGATTTGAGTATTTATGTTCAATATAATCTTCAAACTCAAATTGATTGTCTCAAAATCCTAATTCATGCTTGGAAACAGTTGCCATTGACAGTTAAGGACCGGATTAATTTGGTAAAAATTATCCTTCAGCTGAAGTTTCTGTATGTATGTATTGCAACAATCGCCAATTTATATACCCAAATCTGTTTTTTGCACAATTGACGGTTTTATTTCCTCATTAGTGTGGGCGAATAAACGAGCTTGTGTCAAGTTTACTACCTTATGTAGATCCCGGAGATCAGGGGGATTAGCCCTACTGAATCTGCAACTTTATTATTTTGCCTCTCAGTTAGTACATATTAACATGTGGCTGCAGTTGTTAGTACATATTAACATGCGGCTGCAGTCTCATGGAGTCTTGGACCTTCATCTTTTAATCTCCGAAATGGGCTCTAAGCAATCCCAGTTTCTCTTAGCTGTTAGGTGATCCACCCCTGGTAACACAGGCTCTAAGGATTTGGCGGGCTTCACTTAAAATTACAAATAATTCTGATTATGATCTTAACACTCCATTATGGTTTAATTCAGATTTTGGTGAACTGGTAAAAATGGGGGAGATGAGGCCTGGCGATTATATGATATCCTTCACCTTGGACAATTATATGTAGATGTGGAATTACACTCCTTTAAACAACTTCAGAGATTGCACAGATTACCTGGAAGTCATTTATTTAGATACCTACAGCTTAGACAAGCCTTGATCTCATAGTTTAGGAGGGCCAGATCTGCTTGCAAACCCCTACGGGTACAATTAGCGAGGCTGGAAACAAAGCACCAAGTCTCATCTATATACTCAATTCTCTTGGAAAAAGAAGGCATGGATGGTCTTCAGAGATTGCAACACACATGGGAAGCTGACCTGGGAGAGATTAGTGTTAAGGCTTGGGGTAATATGTTAGAAAAATCATATCAAGTTACTGCCTCAAATTCAAATTCAAATTAAATTTTTCTTCCTACATAGGGCATACCTCACTCCCCTCCGACTCAACAAATTTGGTGGGAGACAGCAAGTTCTTTGCCCCAGATGTGGAAGTGCAGGAGAGGACTTATGATATGATATGGTACTGCCCAGTGGTGTTATCCTTCTGGCAAGAGATGGGAAAATGTATACTAAAATTAGATGTGGGAATATCCTCCATTAATCTGAGATTGTGTTTATTTGGCTTGGGCCTAAATAAGAACATGCATAGATTCATTAGGTTACCTGCCCATATTCTATTTATGTTAGCGAAAGAGATTGTTGCAAGATAATGGATGGCTCCGGAGTGCCCTATTCTAAAGGACTAGATTTATCTTGTAAATGACACTGTAGGGCATGAACGGTTTATGTATACTAGTCATAACTTGGCTAATAAATATGAGAAAATTTGTTAGCGTGGACGATTTCTCCTTATGTTTTAGAGGGGCTGCGGAAAATAGATCGTCCTATGCCCTGGACATACGCCTAGCCACTTCTATTTTAATATTGGGACATTATATATATATATATATATATATATATATATATATATATATATATATATGCTTATTTTGAAATGATATAGAACACTATTTGTGACTAAGGACACTTCACACACAAAAAAAATATTAAAATGTTTTCTTTATTCTTTTATTGCATGTTTAACCACCAATATTTTCTGATTTACACTATGCTTTATTATTGTTTCATTTTATGACACTATTAGTGGCGCTATATAAATAAGTGATGATGATGATGACGTTACTACTCCCTGCGCTAGTTTTGCTTTAGTTTATTTTTGTTAAGTTTTTTTTAATCGTGTAAAAAATGTCAATAAAAAATGTGCTTAAATAAAAAAAAAAACAATACAGGAAGCCACCATATTTTATTTGTCCCCCTCCCCCCCTGTATTAAAATATGTCAACTCAGCACTGTGGCCTGGATGATGGTCACTAGTGCAGAGGGCATTGAATTATGGGCAGAGGGTCTATAGTCCATGAAACAAAGATACTGGTTGTTGATTCCCTAGCCCCCGCTGATAGCAGTGTGGTTTCTGCTTTCCAGTGCTGTGGTTGGAAGTTATTTTCAAATTAGTCTACCCTCTATTTTTCTGGCCCTGTCTATTTAAAAAAAAATGAGTCCACCTCTGAGTAGCCTGGAGTTTTGTAATATTAAATAATGCACACTCCAGGTCCCCTTCTACTGTTATATTGCCAGCTTTTTAGTACAGTCTAAATTTTAAGAAATTCATTTATATTTGCTGATACAATGAATTTAAGAAAAAAGCAAGAGACTAACAGAAAAAAAATGTTAAATGCTAACACCTCCAAATTGAGCAAATTGGGCTGGTAATGTAGAGAGCATGGAGTTTCTAAAAACATTGTTAATAAAATCACGTTGATAAACATAATTAATTTTGAGATGTTTTGAAATGTACTATGTTAGGTAATCAGTGAGATTAATTATCACTACACATCATCACAGTAAATACAAGTAAGCAACTTGTTACTTAGACATAAGATCCTGTCTAAAATATATATGGAAGTTATTATTAAGAATCAATATGTAGCAGTATAATTCTTTGACTGACTTTGCAACTCTCAGGAGTACTCTTATAGATATGCAGTGTGAGCAGAAGATACTGTTGGCCTTATCAGCTTACTGGAAGCCAGAGCTGCAGTGCGAATGATTTACCTGACTGCATTCTTTATTAAACATGAAGACTCTGGTGAAATATATCTTCCCTGCACTGTGAAAGATGTGCCCCTGTAGAGCAATATTACACATTGAAAGAAAACATAGCATTCACGACTACCACAAAAAGCAACACTTTGTTGGTTGCTTAAATGTCTAAATAATAGCAAAAATATTTGTTAAATGTTAAACTTTAGGCAACATATTTTTTATTTTTTAATAAAAATATTTTTTTTGTTTTGCATGTAGCACCGAGAGTAATAATAACAGCAGTGCAGAGATATAAAACAACAGTGAAAAGAAAGAATAATAAATGAGCTAAACTGCTAACCTGCCACTCATCTAAACTTATCCAGTCATCTTAGAGAAGCAAAGTTAAAACAAAACAATAGAAAGAAATAAAGAAAACAAAAACATGCTGGGATTAATTCAAAGGGACGAAGACGGCGATTGTGTGCGTATCCTCCGCAAAATCACTCTGCGCATGCCCAGAACCGGACCATACTCCACTGAATGCAGACCCTTCTAACTAATCCATTTATTCTTTATTCTGATTAATTCATTCCTTAGTATATTGCAAGTGAAATACAGCTAAACACATCTTGAGATGCGTCCGACTGAACATATGCATATAAATGTGCTTTTTTCAAGTTTGCATTTTTTCCTTCTTTTGTGGTGCAAAGGCGTCCAACTCTGTATGAGCCTCTTTGTGACAAGAAAAATGTCTTCCAGTATCACCAAACCAATTATACTATTAGACAAAACAAACAAAATGTCAATATTTTGTGGCAGTTCCCTTCTGTGTATAATGGTTCAATTATCTCAACTGGCTTGAGATCCCATTGGAAAAACCACTACACAGAAGGCGGATATTGAAAAAGAGAACCTACAGAAGCCATGTGAAAAGTAAAAAAATGTAGTTCTTCAATTTACAGACATTGACAATGTCCCTGAACCAACCTAGGATATTGCTATGAATGCAACTGCTGATGGGCCAGTCAATTCGGAACCTGTCACATATATTGGTCCACAGATGGATACAGGCCATCTGCTGAGGGACAGTATGGGTTTACTGACAGATGATGACACTATGAGAGAGGACTTGATTTTCACTGTAGTCAATATGTGTCCAGTAACTATGCCGTGAAGTACCCATAGCCCCAATTTAACAACTGCTTTAATTGTAGGCCCATCATGCTGCTTTGATTCATGCATAGGTGGGGTATCTAAAAATAATGGTAATATATTAAAGACAGCATCATTGAAAATATTAAGGAAGTTGCAGTCAAAAAAACAAGAAATAGTACACCCAACAGATTTACTGGATGAGGTTGACAAACAGAAGTATGTTCAATCATTGCCTCCAGCGTGGAAGAACCACTGCTACACCACCAAGATCAAATTCCCAGTGGCAGGTAACTAACTACCTGAGTCCCAGAGAAAAAAACCCAGGGAACAAAATCACAAGTTATAACAAAAGACGGAACCATACTGGAACTCCAGGACCAGAAACCGGAGCTAGTGGGGACCCAGTGTGTAACATAACACTTAGTATGTTGGGATCTACAAGGCTTCATTTTCTCCAACAACTTGCCCATAATGTATCACACTGGTTTATTCAGTTACTGCTCCACGAACGTGTATTCTTTGAATTGTACATGACATCACAGAGTAAACTGCAACGGTTCTAGAGGTAATAAGGCACTGCCAGTCAACTTACTAGAAACAATAATCAAAATATGCAGTCCCATTTTCTAATGTCTACAGAAATAATGAAAACAATTAAGGACAAATTGAGTAATATACTCAGGATGCCCAGAGTCAGTTGATGGTAATAATGGACTTGTACTATTGTTTTAATATTTTTTATGCATAATTCATACTTGTGCATAACAGTCTGCAGGTGGCTGGAAATGGACTCAGTTTGGCTACCAAATGGCATGTTATTGCATTCTGGACGTACACCAATAACAGAACAGTTTTATAAATTATTCAAATCCATGTATAAAGAACTGTAAGTGGTTGGAGACAGGTGCAGATGGATGACAAATCTGAAAGAGGTGCATTATTGCAGTCTGGATGGGCTCCAATGACAGCAATGGCTGAACATTTATGTCCAAAGTATTTATTATATAGTGGTTATATTCAATAAATATTTGTTTTGTTATTAGCAAGTTACTAGCATTTACAAACTACTGTTTTCATCTCATGATAATATTGATGAGAGAAACCATTGACAAATATTAATTCAGTGTGTTGCTATGCGGGTATTTTGATAGAAGGCCATACAATACATGGGTCATGATTATCAAGTTCTGGAAGTTAATAATGGTGACTCATTAACCAGCACCATATAGCCTGAGCTAGTGCCCACTAAACCAGGGAGAAAAGTGTGGGGTTCCCCCACTAAAGTGGCAACCAGAACCAGTCTTAACACGTTGGGCTCTTCACATTATAACAGGGAAACCCATTGCCTGGGGTCTCTCTGTCATAATGCCATTCAACTTCAGCCCGGGGGCCACAAAAAAAAACAGTCCTTTGAGGGGCTACCAGCCCCACCTGAAGATGCACTGGTGACTTTCCTGGAACCACTGTGCTGTAGGTACCAGGGTAATATTTACAATTCTGGCAATGTATGTCCCAACACACACTGGTAGCCATAGACTGTTTGTGCATGTTGGAGGTTGTTCAGTTATGAGCCCCAACATACCCATAGTTGTTAGACCCCAGTGTGGAATATGCAGATCCAAAATAGCTGTAATAGTCAAAAATATATACAGACACCCAGAAACCCCTCTTTAACAACAATCCTTTTTCTAGACATAATCCGTTTGGAAATCAAACCAATCCCAAGTGTTTTCCGATGAGCCAGCAAATCTCTTCACACCCAGTGTGGAAAACTGCTTGTAGTTAGTGACAATATGTTTCGATTTATTTGAAGTCTTACAAATTATAGCATTTAGGGCAACTTTAGAAATCATTGCAGCTCTTCACCATATAGCAAAGGAAACATACATGTCACGTATTATTAAAAGGAAGCTCAATATTACTAACTTGCACATCTGTGGAGATACGAGTCTGGGGTGTTCCAACTTGGGTACAAATTACTCAGGCAAATCATTAGGTACAAATTTAAGCGTGCAGTTTATTTGTGTAAATACACATGGCACAACATAAGAATAATAGCAACGTAATAATATTAACAAATTACAGCAATATCATCATCATCATTTATTTATATAGCGCCACTAATTCCGCAGCGCTGTACAGAGAACTCACATCAGTCCCTGACCCATTGGAGCTTACAGTCTAAATTCCCTAGCACAGACACACACATACAGACAAATTAGGGTCAATTTGATAGCAGCCAATTAACTTGCCAGTATGTTTTTGGAGTGTGGGAGGAAACCGGAGCACCCGGAGGAAACCCACGCAAACACAGGGAGAACATACAAACTCCACACAGATAAGGCCATGGTCAGGAATCAAGTTCATGACCAAGTGCTGTGAGGCAGAAGTGCTAACCACTAAGCCACCGTGCTGCAATATGATTACCCGCTAGGTAAGCCCTAGTTGTTAGTTGCCCTGTGTGGGTCCTAGTCTCCAGCTTGAGACTGTCCGCAGCTGGGGTCCATGCTGATATTGAGCTGCAAAGGTACACGGTTCTTTTGCAATTTTATGCTGGCAGCAGTCCTGTGTCTCCCGGCCTAGGATACTAGCTCACACAGCACCTGTATCAAGGACTTTCCTTACTGACGGATCCGCTGATCCTGCTCAATGTTTGCAGTGCAGACGTCCCACACCTTCTCAGCCATCCTCCCCAAACATATTGATGATGTCATAAAGTCTGATAACGGGTAGAGACAAGGGGCCTGCGTCATCAGGAGAGCAAGGCTAAAAAAGGAGTAAATTTAATCCTGGACAAGCCATGTTACAAAGCAAGGGGTGCAAATGAATTTATTATTTTGCACATAAAGAAAATACTTTCTTTTTGTCATGTAGCAAACAAATACTTGATAGCTTTATTTTTTACACTGAAATTTAAACTTGATCTAGCACATGCCCTACCCCAACTATAAATCTGTCCCAACATTTTAAATTTATCCGCTCTTCCAATGCAACATGGATTTGCCAAGGTGCAAAGTTGTGCAAAGCCTGAGATGTCTAGTTCCCAATGAAGTGTGTGTGATTAGAATAACAGCAGCTCTGGAGATATCAGGTTTGCTTGTTATTAAAGCAGACACATTTTATTCGCATGTCTGCACATACACACAGGGGAGAATGTAAATGATGACTGCACCATCCTTAAAATCACCATTTCCCCTAAATTACATACTGTACTCATTTACTTGTAGAGAATCAAGCACAGAGGAAAAGCCAGAAAAATATAATAACTAAAAAATAGTGTAGGTCTTTCAAAATAAATTATTGTGGTGATTTAGTAGATGACACACCAAATTTATAGGTGAGATGTGACTTTAATATAAACCAACAAATGAAATATTGTCCCATAGGTGAATAATCAATGTGACACTCACCTAACAGAGGTGAGGACTGTGCATTCAAACAAGATTCCAGATAATCTTCCCGGTGAACCAGATGCAGCCATAGCTCACAAAAATAAAGAAATAGTATAGTACTTGCCATGTAAGCAACAAATAAATGATTTATATGCAAAAATTACACTCATCTAAGATAATGAGTGTAAAAGCTCTTACTAAGATGTACAGAAAGATATCCAAACGCCGAATGAATAACAGTGTCTTTTATTCTAGAATGTTAAAAATAACAGAGCATAATACTGTTTTAATCTACACATTCATATAAAGAGTTACTGCACCCACATGGGTATCCAAATAAAAAGGTACTTCCAATAAATATTCTTCGTATTTCAGTGGGCAGATCACTATCAACATTTTCATCAACATTTTTATATATAGCGCCAACAAATTTACAAAAGCGTCTTCTTTCTTATGACCTCTAACCAGCGTGTTTCATCAGGATCTCCCCACTTCTGTCCTGCACTCCCTGCACCATGGGTTGAGGGATACTTTTAAATAAAAACTGTGCAATGTTGGCTAAGAAGTGCAAACTTGTTTCTTACATATTGTGTTTTCATCACACATGAGCCAGTAAGTACTAGAGAACAATATATATACAATTATATATACTTCATGGAGATTGTTACTCTATGTACAGTATAACAATTAAAACAATTCAACCATTTAAATCCAGGTATTGTCCAGTCCCCAGTCCTCAGGCCACATTTTCACGAACACCATGTCAAGCAGTCCATCTCCGAGAGTTATCATTGTCAAAACACCACATTATAAAATTAAATATTCTTTTTTACAATAGAAAATGTGTTTTATACAGTACTGTTAGTTGCTATTACAAAATCATCAATTAAATGTAAGGCATGTTCAGAGGTGAAGAGATGCAACGAGTGCCGCTTCCCGCTGGCCCGGTTGTCTACTAATTACAAAAAGCATCCTTCTTCCTGTTTGGCGGCAACAGACACCGCCTTTATCTAAGCTAAGTAACGGCAACCAGTGTCTTTACCTTGCACTGTCGGTTGCTAGGCAGCAGCAGCTGCCTAACTGATCTTGTTTAATTAAAGCCTGCTGTTCTTGTTCAGCTAATCAGGCCGAAACTTTTCTCATTGGTCCTGCTCTGAATTTAAACCCTTCCCTCTCTATGTGCTGGTGATAGTCTCTGTTTGAGCTAGTGTGCTGTTTGTATTTTTACCTGATTTACATCTATGGCCTGTTAAATGGTATTGTGCATTGAATATTCCTTTGTACTCAACCTGCCCTGACCTTTGGCCTGTGTTTTGGATTTTCTGCAACCAGTGCGGTGGCCTGCTACCTCCTTCCATGTTATGCCCACTCCACCGACAATATTGCATTTATAAACTACTATCACCACGAGTTTAGACCTGGGAGCAACTGAGTACTGTGGAATATATACAAAAATTGAGTACATACACTTGCGCTTCCGTTCATGCCCATAGATGTTCATAAACCAAATGCGCTATTCATAATAAGATGGTATTGCTCATTTAGGACTCAAAGATGTCATCATATGAAGTTTTTCCATACATGTACACATTTCATATGATGACATCTTTGAGTCCTAAACGAGGAATACCATCTTATTATGAATAGCACATTTGGTTTATGAACATCCATGGGCATGAACGGAAGCGCAAGTGTATGTACTCAATTTTTGTATATATCTATGTGATTTTGAATTAGTTGTGGAAATTCTAGAGTACACACGCGGCTGCATGCCGAAGTGGAGCGCCTGATAGAATTGATTATCTATTCTATATATGAGTACTGTGGAACAAATCACGTTTCTTGAAAATGAGGCTGTTATGGGCGAAGACATTGTGAAGCGGTTCTAGTGGTTTATGATCTCTTCCAATATTTGCCTTTAACAACAGAAGGCTCTATAAAGCACCTTTTCAAGTTCGCCTATCCTACCATGCCCTAGTCATCACCTCCTCTTCCTCGGCCTGTCATCCTCATTTTATTCCAGTTGGAACTACTGTCTCTCACCACTCCTCCCTCTAGAATGTAAGCCCTCATGGGCAGGATTCTCTTTACCTATTGTCCCACGTCTGTCTACTATCTACTGTCTGAATCCCTCGTACGTCTCGTCACGTCTTTTGCTGCACTCTTTGTGAGTCCCCACAGCATTACTCACACTTATCTGTGCTACTTATATGTATTACCTCATCTATTTGTTACTTGCTTCTGTATCTGGGACTACGGAATCTGTGGCGCCTTATAAATAAATAAATAAGAAGAATATTGCCAAAATAAACTAAATGTTATCAGAGCCATCTTTTCCATTGGGCACACCATTATTGTCTGTACTTTTTGTATTTGTCTGTAGTTTGATTATTTATTACAAATCATCTCAATCGTCCTATTCTATATATAATACTCTACTCAGGTTTTCTATCACTAATGTATATACTTTATTGTTCTTTATATAGTTATATAGTTATCATTATATCATTATTATTATTATCATTGTTTTTATTTTTCCATTCTCCTTTCATTTACTAGATGTTAGTCTTTAGATATTATTGATGCTGTCTCAAAATCTATGTTCAATCCCATCGTTGTTAGAGTTTTCAAAAAAATCCAAGATGCCTCTTCCTTATTGATCTTTTTTAGGAAATTTCCTCCCCTCCAGTTCTTTTCTTTATGAGCTATAAATCGCAGCCCTTTGATTACTCTATTATGGACCTGCATGAAGTGTAGTGAAACACAATGTGATTGGTAACCTTTTCGAATGTTCCTTACATGTTCCGCTATTCTTGTTTTTAACTTTCGAGTGGTTCTGTCATTATACTGCTTCTTGCATGAACATTCCAACAGATCAATGACATTAGTTGTCTCACAAGTCATAAATTGTTTCATTTTATGCATCTATTGAGGTTAGTGCGATGTAAATGTACATGTTGATCTATTATTTGTGAGCCCTAACTTTGTGCAATTTGTACAGTTACCACACAAAATAAAAACCTTAGTCGGAGTCATCTTATTCAACCATGTGGTTTCTCTATTGGAATGTGATTATTGGTTATTTGTGAGCTTAAACTGGGTGCCTTTCTAAATACAGTTTTAGGTTGTGTTGGCAGGAGGGTCTTAGGAACACTATCTTTCTCCAGGACATGCCAAAGTTTCCTTACTATTTGTGGTACCTGCCTAGAGGAATTTGAGTATTGCATAATGAATAAAACTTTGTTTGTTGAATCTCTTTGCTATGCTTGTAAAAAAGAAGGTCCTCCCTAATCATCTCTATGGCTCTCGTTAAAGGCTCTTTCTACTATGATTAGGTCATGGTTCTTCTTCATGAATTTCTGTTTCAATTCCATACCCTGTTTTGTCTATATATGCATTTCTGTACAATTATGCCATATGCATTTAAATTGCCCACCTGATATATTCATTAACCAATTAGGATGGTGATGGCTACTCGCCAATATATAACTGTTAAAATCGAAAAGTTTTCGTCTTGATTGTATTATCTTCTATATAAATGTCTAAGTCTAGAATTTCTATTCTTTTCTGGTTATATTTTGTAGTGAATTTTAGGTTACATGGGTTTGTATTGATCCTTTCCAGAAAGTCCATAAGGGAACTCTACTCTCCCTTCCAAAAATTCACAATGATCCAAAGAAACCCCCAGGACACCCTATTTTTATTGGGGATTGGGGCTATCAACTCAAACCTTACAAGATATGTTGACCAATTCTTGCAGCCATATGTAAAGCAGCATCCATCAAACTTTAGAGATACAACAAGTGTTGTATTAATAATAGTTAACTAGGGCTTCAGGAATTTTTTTATTTCAATAACTGTGTGTGTGTTTATTGTTTGAATGTGTGGAACTATAGGTTCCTGCAGCTACTCGTTGCCAAGTTGCTTGTTTTTCTCAACACCGGTATGTTCTGGCAGCCACTGGCAGTCATGTGTATGCTGACACTTGTAGTTCTACAAGTGACAGTATACCAAAGCAGTTTCTTAACTAAATGTCACGGGCACTAGGAGTCTTTACCCAGGGATCACCAGGTGATAGGCTTACCAGAGCAGTATAGGTGGTAATATGGTACTCTGGTAGCAGGGTGATCACGGAACAGGAAATAGCAGCTGATGAGATGCTCAGGAAAGTCTATGACTAGCAGCACTGGCAATATGGAAGTGGTAATACACGAGGAACTGTATGGACAAAGGACACGTGAAAGTAGTCAGTGGTCTGCGGTAGCAAGTTGTACCACTGCTATAGTGAGGAGGAATGTCCAACAGAAACGAGGGAGTGATGAGAGTCAGCGGTCTGCGGGTAGCAAGTTGTACCGCTGTCTGAGTGAAGGAATGGAATCCAAGTGGAGGTATCCGGGTAGTCAGTGGTCTGCGATAGCAAGTTGTACCACTGCGATGTGAGAGGATAATGGAACAGGTGATACTGGAAACAGGGATCAGTGGTCTGCCTTCAGCAAGTTGTACCACTGAATATATATGTGAGGAGGTGCACGGGGAGAAACTGCAACACAAGATATACACGGGCACCTTGACTTTGAACCACAGTAATATGCACAATATTAATGTATAGATAACTGAGCAATACTGCCAATATAGAAAAGTCTCTTGAAGTAGTCCAGCATAAGTTAACACAGTCAATGATGGCAATAGACTCAGCGGATAGCACACTCCAGAGGAGAACCAACACAGTCCAGCAAGGTATGCAATACACAGCACAGTCAATGAGAAGCAGGCATACCGTGGTTCAGGAGAAGGCAGTCAGACAGGAGTGCAGAGATACCTGAACGGCAGGAGGCCGGCAGGATGCGAAGTCCCTGGATGGGTGAAGCGGTGGTCTAGTAGGTGCAGCGCACAGGTAGGTAGACCAGCAGGGAAACACAGGAAAGCGTGGAGAGCGGATCAGCAGTAGATGAATAAGTCGCGCTGAGGAGTAGTAACAGCGGATCTCTGCGGGAACACGGAGGTAGCCAGTAGCAACCAGCAGGTGCAGTAACGATGGGACACAGGAGAGCAGAGTTGAACTGGAACTGTTGATCACGGAGAATAGCGGGTAGCACCATAGGCAGTAGACTCAGGGAAACACGGGAGAGTTGACAAGAACTGAAGACTGAAGCGCCCAGAGGCAGCGGATAGGAATCAGCCAAACAGTCACAATGAAACACAAACGGGTTGCAGGTTGAAGACTGTAGTGCACGGAGGCAGCGGATAGGAATCAGCAGCAGTCACGATGATGAAACACAGACGAGTTGCAGGTTGAAGACTGTAGTGCACAGAGGCAGCGGATAAGAATCAGCAGCAGTCACGATGATGAAACACAGACGAGTTGCAGGTTGAAGACTGTAGTGCACGGAGGCAGCGGATAGGAATCAGCAGCAGTCACGATGATGAAACACAGACGAGTTGCAGGATGAAGACTGTAGTGCACGGAGGCAGCGGATAGGAATCAGCTGGCAGTCACAATCAGGAACAGGTGAATGGAAGTGAATAGGAGACTGAAGTGCACGGAGGCAGCGGATAGGAATCAGCTAACAGTCCCAATAATACATAGTAGAGTTGAAGTGGTTAGAAGACTGTAGTGCACGGAGGCAGCGGATAGGAATCAGCTCACAGTCACGATGATATAGTTGATGGTAGAAGTGGTATGGGAACCACAGGAGTAGAAGTGGTTTGGAAACCACAGAGGTAGAAGTGGTTTGGAAACCACAGGAATCAGCAGGGCTGAATAACGAGGAAACACAGGAACACCTTCAGAGACTCATAGGGAATGAGACTCCAAGATCAGGCAACGTGGTGTTGACCACAGGTGCTTAATATAGGGAGTGTTGCCTGATCTGCCAATTGAGTTAAAGGAACATACACTGAAGGTTTGGAAAGGGCTGCGCATGCGCAGACCCTCAGGATGGAGGACGGCCACGGTTCCTAAATGTCCGAGAAGAGGCACTCACGGTCCGGTGAGTGACAGTACCCCCCCTTTTAAAGGTGGGCACAGAACGCCTGGAACCGGGCTTGTCCGGATTTTTGGAATAAAACTTCTTCAGAAGAGCAGGAGCATTAAGATCTTCAGCTTTGATCCATGAACGTTCTTCAGGACCAAAGCCCTTCCAATGAACGAGGAAACGGAGGATTCCTCGCGAAATTTTTGCATCCAATACCTCAGTAATCTCGAAATCCTCCTCCTGATGAACTTGAACTGGCTGCGGTGCTGAGGGAGGAGTCGAGAAGCGGTTGATAATGAGAGGTTTGAGTAAGGACACATGGAAGGCATTGGAAATCCGAAGATTCTTAGGAAGAAGAAGTTTAACGCATACTGGATTGATAACTTGAATGATCCTATATGGACCAATAAAACGAGGAGCGAATTTCATAGATGGAACCTTCAAACGAATATTTTTGGTAGATAACCAAACCCGATCTCCAATTTTTAGTGGTGGAATAGCCCGCCTCTTCTTATCTGCGAAAGACTTATATTTGTTAGATGTCTTCTTTAAACAGGTCTTGACCTGAGACCAGATATTTTTGAAGGTCTGACAAGTAGTCTCCACAGCAGGAACTTGGGTGGGTGGGAGGGCAGGAAATTCCGGAAAAGACGGATGGTGACCGTAGACCACAAAGAATGGAGTTTTGGATGATGACTCATGGTACATGTTGTTATGGGCGAATTCAGCCCAAGGGAGCAATTCTACCCAGTTGTCTTGGTTGGCTGAAGAAAACATCCTAATAAAAGTCTCAAGATCTTGATTGACTCGTTCCGTTTGTCCGTTAGATTGCGGATGGTAAGACGATGAGAGAGCTAATCGTATGCCCAAAGTTTTACAAAGGGCCCGCCAGAATCTGGAAACGAATTGTACTCCTCTATCTGACACAATCTCAGACGGACATCCATGGATGCGGAAGATTTCTTTAATGAAGTGTTCAGCCAAAGTAGACGAAGAAGGTAAACCGGACAGAGGGACGAAATGAGCCATCTTCGAAAATCTGTCTACCACTACCCAAATAGTATTGTGATTCTTACTTGGTGGCAAATCAGTAACGAAATCCATACTAATATGGGTCCAAGGCTTGGACGGAATGGGTAGTGGTCGCAGCAACCCTGCTGGAGTTCTGCGGGAGGATTTGAACTGAGAACATAAATCACAGGAAGCAATAAACTCTTTGACGTCTCTCCTCATTGAAGGCCACCAGTAACTTCGAGAGAGCATCTCAAAGGTCTTATGTTCACCGGCGTGTCCAGAAAAACGAGAGGCATGGTACCACGAAAGGATTTTCCTCCTCAGGGTAGGAGGCACGAGGGTCTTCCCAAATGGTAGCATTTTGGTGGATGAAGCAGCCAGAGAAATACATTTGGGGTCTAGAATAGCATGGTTGGGAACCTCTTCTACATCAGAGGACGTCACAAAAGCTCGAGATAGAGCGTCAGCTTTCTTGTTCTTAGCGGCTGGTTTGAAGGTTATAATTAATTCAAAACGGGAAAAGAAAAGAGACCATCTTGCTTGACGAGGGTTCAAGCATTGAGCAGATTGCAAATATGACAAGTTCTTATGATCTGTGAAGATCGTCACCGGATGACGAGCTCCTTCCAACAAGTATCTCCATTCCTCTAATGCAGCTTTGATGGCCAGCAACTCCTTGTCCCCGATAGTGTAATTTCTCTCGGCGGGCAGAAGACCCCGAGAGTAGAAGGCACAAGGATGTAATTTTTGTTGCTCCGAGCGTTGGGAGAGAATGGCTCCTAAGCCCACATTAGAGGCATCTACTTCTAGGAAGAAGGGAAGTGTCACATCAGGCTGTCGAAGAATGGGAGCAGACGAGAAGGACTCCTTGAGAATTTGGAAGGCTTGGAGAGCCTCAGATGACCATTGCTTAGTATTAGCCCCTTTACGAGTCAGGGCCACAATAGGAGATGCAATGGACGAGAAGTCTTGAATGAAGCGTCTATAGTAATTGGCAAAACCTAAAAAACGCTGGATGGCACGAAGAGTAGTTGGCTGAGGCCAATGTAGTACAGCATTTACTTTGTCTGGATCCATCTTCAGGCCAACTCCGGAAACTATATACCCCAAGAATGGAATCTGGGGTAATTCGAATGAACATTTTTCCAATTTACAGAACAATGAGTTTTTCCGCAGTCTGGAGAGGACCTCTGCCACATGTTGGTGATGAGAAGGCAGGTCCTGTGAGAAGATCAATATGTCGTCCAGGTAGACAACGACACATACATATAATAAGTCCCGAAAGATCTCATTGATGAAACCTTGGAAAACAGCGGGGGCATTACACAGCCCGAAGGGCATTACTAAATATTCGTAATGCCCATCTCTGGTGTTAAACGCGGTCTTCCATTCATCACCGGAACGGATTCTAATTAAATTGTAGGCACCACGAAGATCCAACTTAGTAAATATCCGAGCTCCCTTGATGCGATCAAATAGCTCAGTGATCAGCGGAATGGGATACCGATTCTTGATAGTAATGGCGTTGAGTCCACGAAAATCTATACAAGGGCGTAATGATCCATCCTTCTTTTTGACGAAGAAGAACCCAGCTCCAGCGGGGGAGGTGGAAGGTCGAATGAAGCCACGCTGGAGATTCTCCTGTATGTACTCAGATGTGGCTTGAGTTTCAGGCAACGAGAGAGGATAGACCCGGCCCCTGGGAGGAGTCTTGCCAGGTAGAAGGTCGATCGGACAATCCCAAGAACGATGAGGAGGAAGACGTTCAGACTGAGCTTTATCAAACACATCGGCAAATAAAGCATACTGAGGAGGGAGTCCCGGGGAGGAAGATGTGATGGAAGATTGCTGTACTTTAAGAGGAGTCACTTGAGAAAGACAACGATGGTGACATTCAGACCCCCAAGACGTAACTTGAGGAGTGCGCCAGTCAATCTGGGGAGAGTGACACTGAAGCCATGGAAGGCCTAAGACAATCGGACTTGTCGTAACTGGAAGAATTAAAAACGAAATTTCTTCATGGTGTAGTACACCAATCTGAAGGGTTACTGGAGACGTACTCTGGGTGATGAGACCATTGATGAGACGTGATCCATCTATAGCCGTCACAGTAATGGGTGTTTTTAAAGTGATCACTGGTAGGGACCATTGATTCACTAGTGATTTAGAAATGAAATTTCCTGCTGCTCCGGAATCAATCAATGCCTGTGACTCAAAGGATTTGGTAGCAAGGGAGATAGTCACATCAAAGGCGCAGACTTTAGATTTCATAGACAATGGAGAGGACTCCAGGGACCCTAACTTCACCTCTCCAGAACTAGTTAGGGCCTGGCATTTCCCGATCTCTTAGGGCAAGAGCTGAGCGTATGCGTGGAATCAGCACAATAGATACAGAGTCTATTCTTTACTCTTCGTTTCCTCTCCTCTGAAGATAATTTGGAACGTCCTATCTCCATGGGAATCACAGAGGATGGAGCTGGACGAAATTGAGGATTTGAACGAAGAGGTGCTTTAACAGCCGTTGTTTTCTCAGACTCTCTTTCACGAAATCTCATATCTACACGGTGGCAAAGAGAGATCAAATCTTCTAGTGACGAAGGAAGCTCTTGGGTAGTCAGTGCATCTTTAATTTTATCGGAGAGCCCCTGCCAGAAGGCGGCAACTAATGCTTCAGTATTCCACTGAAGTTCAGAGGCTAAGATCCTAAATTGAATGACATACTGTCCTACTGTATTGGAGCCTTGTCGTAAACGAAGAATGCTGGAAGCAGCGGAGGTCACACGACCTGGTTCATCGAACACACTTCGGAACGTGGAAATGAATTTGGCACTATCTTGTAGAATTGGATCGTTTCTTTCCCACAGAGGGGAGGCCCAAGCCAGGGCTTGTCCGGAAAACAATGAGATAAGATAGGCCACTCTGGAACGATGGGTAGAAAAATTTTGAGGTTGGAGTTCAAAATGGACTGAACATTGGTTAAGGAAACCTCTACAAGTTTTGGGGTCCCCGTCATATTTTGACGGAGTAGGCAGGTGAAGCGTAGGAGCTGTAGACACCTGGGATGGCACTGGGGAAACGGAGGAAAGCACAGGAGCTTCAATATTAGCTGTAACAGTCTGTCCAGATGTTCCTTGGGAGGTTAACGATTGGTAACATTGAAGTAACAGCTGTTGGCGAGCATCCTGTTGCTCCACACGGCTGACCAGATGCTGCAGCATCTCTTTAGCGGTAGGTTCCGTATCTGGGTCTGTCATGGCCTGATCTTACTGTCACGGGCACTAGGAGTCTTTACCCAGGGATCACCAGGTGATAGGCTTACCAGAGCAGTATAGGTGGTAATATGGTACTCTGGTAGCAGGGTGATCACGGAACAGGAAATAGCAGCTGATGAGATGCTCAGGAAAGTCTATGACTAGCAGCACTGGCAATATGGAAGTGGTAATACACGAGGAACTGTATGGACAAAGGACACGTGAAAGTAGTCAGTGGTCTGCGGTAGCAAGTTGTACCACTGCTATAGTGAGGAGGAATGTCCAACAGAAACGAGGGAGTGATGAGAGTCAGCGGTCTGCGGGTAGCAAGTTGTACCGCTGTCTGAGTGAAGGAATGGAATCCAAGTGGAGGTATCCGGGTAGTCAGTGGTCTGCGATAGCAAGTTGTACCACTGCGATGTGAGAGGATAATGGAACAGGTGATACTGGAAACAGGGATCAGTGGTCTGCCTTCAGCAAGTTGTACCACTGAATATATATGTGAGGAGGTGCACGGGGAGAAACTGCAACACAAGATATACACGGGCACCTTGACTTTGAACCACAGTAATATGCACAATATTAATGTATAGATAACTGAGCAATACTGCCAATATAGAAAAGTCTCTTGAAGTAGTCCAGCATAAGTTAACACAGTCAATGATGGCAATAGACTCAGCGGATAGCACACTCCAGAGGAGAACCAACACAGTCCAGCAAGGTATGCAATACACAGCACAGTCAATGAGAAGCAGGCATACCGTGGTTCAGGAGAAGGCAGTCAGACAGGAGTGCAGAGATACCTGAACGGCAGGAGGCCGGCAGGATGCGAAGTCCCTGGATGGGTGAAGCGGTGGTCTAGTAGGTGCAGCGCACAGGTAGGTAGACCAGCAGGGAAACACAGGAAAGCGTGGAGAGCGGATCAGCAGTAGATGAATAAGTCGCGCTGAGGAGTAGTAACAGCGGATCTCTGCGGGAACACGGAGGTAGCCAGTAGCAACCAGCAGGTGCAGTAACGATGGGACACAGGAGAGCAGAGTTGAACTGGAACTGTTGATCACGGAGAATAGCGGGTAGCACCATAGGCAGTAGACTCAGGGAAACACGGGAGAGTTGACAAGAACTGAAGACTGAAGCGCCCAGAGGCAGCGGATAGGAATCAGCCAAACAGTCACAATGAAACACAAACGGGTTGCAGGTTGAAGACTGTAGTGCACGGAGGCAGCGGATAGGAATCAGCAGCAGTCACGATGATGAAACACAGACGAGTTGCAGGTTGAAGACTGTAGTGCACAGAGGCAGCGGATAAGAATCAGCAGCAGTCACGATGATGAAACACAGACGAGTTGCAGGTTGAAGACTGTAGTGCACGGAGGCAGCGGATAGGAATCAGCAGCAGTCACGATGATGAAACACAGACGAGTTGCAGGATGAAGACTGTAGTGCACGGAGGCAGCGGATAGGAATCAGCTGGCAGTCACAATCAGGAACAGGTGAATGGAAGTGAATAGGAGACTGAAGTGCACGGAGGCAGCGGATAGGAATCAGCTAACAGTCCCAATAATACATAGTAGAGTTGAAGTGGTTAGAAGACTGTAGTGCACGGAGGCAGCGGATAGGAATCAGCTCACAGTCACGATGATATAGTTGATGGTAGAAGTGGTATGGGAACCACAGGAGTAGAAGTGGTTTGGAAACCACAGAGGTAGAAGTGGTTTGGAAACCACAGGAATCAGCAGGGCTGAATAACGAGGAAACACAGGAACACCTTCAGAGACTCATAGGGAATGAGACTCCAAGATCAGGCAACGTGGTGTTGACCACAGGTGCTTAATATAGGGAGTGTTGCCTGATCTGCCAATTGAGTTAAAGGAACATACACTGAAGGTTTGGAAAGGGCTGCGCATGCGCAGACCCTCAGGATGGAGGACGGCCACGGTTCCTAAATGTCCGAGAAGAGGCACTCACGGTCCGGTGAGTGACACTAAATGAATAATTTTATTAATTTAACACAGTGCTCAAATTGGTGGTGTATACGGTGGTATGCCATACCTCCACTTCTCCTACTGCCTTCATTGTTAAACTGTCAAATTCCATTCACTTACATTTCCATTACTTCTTTCATACTACCAATTGTAAATTTCCACTTTAACCACTGATTTAACTCATTTTCTCCTCCTACATAGAGGTTGGGAAGAGCCCCAGTGTTTTTCAGCATGGGGCTGGATTTCCACAAGGGGGCCACATTTTTTGAGCTGCCCCTCCTGGCATAACCTTGTGTCTCAATTTTGAAGGGAGATCGCTTGATGTTTGTGGTAACCAGCCAAGGCTAAAAACACCAGAGCAAGTTTTTTATTTGGGGAGGGGCACATTGTCAGTTTAATTTGGTAAGAAAAAAACTGTACTGCATGTAAAACATTTAATTATTAATTTAAAGTTCAGCAGTGGGATGCTATGTGTGTTATAGCATCCCAGGATGCTATGTGTGTTATAATAACAAAATGATGCGCCAATTTTTTAACTCTTGCTAAATGTCATATTATGGTTAAAGAAAAAAAAATCTGATTTTTTTTTTTTTAAGCAGCCTTGAAAAATTGCTTAGGGTTTTGTCCCATGTGTCCTATTTATTGCATTAAAGAAGCTCTGGTTAACCACCGCATGTGAAACATGTCATACTTGTGGTTTCACTGGCGTTTAGAGCAGCACTATTCAGTCAGTCTAATTATCTTCAAAACTTCTTTGTAAACAATTGCTAAACTAGTGGCGGCTGATTGATTAAAAGTATGAATAGAACAAAATAAATCAATAAATATGGTAAGAAACCAACATTTTTTAATTATTGTAAGACAATGTAGTTCTTCTTTTAATGCTTAAAAAAAATGTCTCCAAGAAGCAAATACTATTTTAAATCTAAACTGGCTTTATAAAGCCTCAGCCAGTATTTTTGTATAGCTTTCACTCAGCTCAATCATGTTAGGTAGACAAGGTGCTACAGATTTGTAGCTGATTAGTGTTGTTGTTCTTAAATTGATAGGTGTGATTGTTATATCCCCAACCACACTGACGAGAAGTGTCAGGTTTATTTGTAACCAACTCAAGTGCTAATCAGTGTAGCAGTAAAAAGTGCATCCAAAAGTGTTTTGTGCATTTAATTTATAAACTTTGTTAATGTGCCCTCTTTCTTTGCTGTGAGACAGGGCTTGGATTATATGTGATTTAACACTTGAATTGCCAGTGTTTATTATATATATATATATATATATATATATATATATATATATATATATATATATATATATATATATATATATATATATGTGTGTGTTTCATTTAGCAACAAAATTCACAGCAAAACATTTTAAATTCTAAATCATTAAAGAGATAAAACAAATTCTAGATATAGCACTGATGCGCCCACATATAATTAGAATGTGGGAATCAAATTAATAAAGCAGAAACTGCTGTCTTTATTAATGTTTTCAGTTGGAATTAACACTGCACAGTAACCAATTCTTTCCAAATAAAGCACTAAGGCCCACATATAATTGGCGGAAGGTGGGAATGTGGCTGTAACAGTCATGCAGGCTGATTTCTCTTCTAATTTATTTTTTTCTTAGTGTCTAGCAACTAGTTCACTAGATCTCAGATACCTATTTTCTCTAAGATCTGCCTCCATGGGGGTCCTGATGAAAAGGACAGTGCTGGCAGTGCTTAAAGCCAACTGAAAATGTGACCAAAGCAACAGCTTCTGCCATGTGTGTTGAATCCCTCAATCTCATTGTCTGTGGGAAATAATTGGCTCGGGTTACAATTAATTAATAACAGGTGACACCAGGGCCGGATTAACCCTAGGGCTAACTGGGTTACAGCCCAGGGGCCTCGGCATCCAGGGAGCCCTTGAAAGTGCTCAGCAGCAGTATTGAGCGGTCTGGGTCGGGGGCGCCCCCGGCGCAATCAGTGCTGCTGAGCACTTTCACTGTGGTCCTTCCCCGGCGCGCTGTAGTCTCCTTACTGAGGAGATCTCGTGAGTCTCACTCTCACAAGATCTCCTCAGTAAAGAGTGTACAGTGCACCGGGGAAGGACTGCAATGCCAGGAGAAGGAGGTAAGTGCCTTGGGGGCAGCTCAGCTCACCGAGTGTGGCGGGGGGGCGGCTCGGATCACGGGGGGGGGGCCTCACAGGCGAATGGAGTTCCCTTTAGCCCAGGGGCCTCCATTCCCTTAATCCAGTCCTGGGTGACTCTCAGGTTGTCAAACAGATGTATTGTTTATTTTGTGAAGGATATAATATAATAGAGTTAATATAATACAAAATGAAAGTGACATTAGTACAAATAAATTTGTTACTTATCTGCTGAAAATAGATTGCCCCAGTATGTGTAATCACAGATTATACTAACACCCCGTCTTACTTCATGGTTCTGAGGGCATATTATCTAGAAAGCTAGGATGCACAAACCGGAAACAACACAGGTACTTGGCATTCCGGCAGTGATCCAAGCTGAGGTGGGGGTTATGTCACACTTGCTTAACTTTTATAGACCAGGGCCCTAAAATCATTTGCATATAAGATATGAACATGATTTTCAGACTTTCTATTGGTTTAATACTGACAAGAAACTCGAGCATGTGCAGTAGGCTCAAAGACACCTTCCTAACAAAATATGTGGAAAAGTTTCAAAAAAGGCATTGATTATATAAGCATTGCGAATTCACTGGTTATATAAGCTTTTAAAGTAATACACACACATTAGAGTATAAAGTGTCAAACACATCTTTCTGTAGTCACTACTCTGAACCACATACCACCTGAACACTAGAGCACAAATATCCAGTGTTATGTGTGACTTGTCATCTTTCACACTTGTCTGATTCGACTTTCTTATTTTTTGGTGAATAGAGCTGCAGATCTCCTTTGCCCCAAGTTCAGCAAAAAAAGATTATTCCAGTTGTATCAAATGTCTTATTTCAAAAGTGCTCTACAGTAGAATGCATAACTTTCACTGAAATATTAAACTGAAATATATATATATTTACATTTTTGCAATAGATATATAACAAAACACTTTATTCTTTATCTCAATAATTAAAATGAGCTTTTCAGTGGCAAGTGCAGTCATCAATTTGGATAGAAATAGAATTAATATTGTGAGTGTCATCACCTGATTTTCACACACAGCAATGTTTTATCAGAGGTGATGACAGACTGTACTGAAAATATCATATAAATAGTTAGGTGTATAAATTCAGTCAGATGCAGTTTGTTGTTTATAGGTGAATAAATTCAACCAGATGGAGTCTACCAAACACCTGCTTATTTACCCACAAAATTAAATCTTTGTAATACTTTCTTTAATAGAAAAAATAAGCATTACGCAACTGCTGTCCAAATATTTCGAGTTTAAATGTACTGTAAGGAGAAAAAATGGTGGCAAGAGATGCATTTCCCCTGGGTTTATATCCCATGTTATAGGAAATTCAGACATAAGAGTGGCAATGGATTACTTCCACTGAAAAGTTTTTTATTAAGTTGTGATGTGGGCCCTAAAACTAGGAGCGTGTGGAAGGTTTGGAGTGGGTTATATGTTTCCACCATCTCCTATACAAGTTTTTTTCTTCCGAACATAATTATGCCTGACGCCTCTATTCTCCATATATATAGGGGTTGGGTATGAACTGTCGATGCTGAACCTGTCAACAGTGAGACTATTGACATTTTGGTGTCGACAGTCAGTCTCACTGTCAAAAGGTTCAGCATTGACAGATTGGCTAAGTCCCTTATATAGATGATTAGCAGAGCACTTGCTAGCGGGGTATTTATGGACTTTGTGTAGGTCAGATACAGAAGAGTAGGATAACTCTATGGCCAGTGAAACAAACTACCAAATGTGAGTACAGACTACAGTCTTTTTGACTTTTTTTTATCTGTTTAGCCACCATGGACCTGATGTAGTTAGGTATCCCAAATTAATTTAGGACCTCAGATAGAGGGCTTTTTTGTAAAAATTTTTATTTTACCATTTAAACAGACTGTGGTCCTCTCCGCTCAACTTGATGTGACAGTTCCATGGACTATACCTAAAAGTGTGTCCATGGTATATGGTTTTGAGCAATTCCACACACTACTTGTTTGTTGGGCAAAAATGATGTTATCCACTAGATTTGAAGGGGGCAGAAGGGCTGGGGGACACAAAACCGCTTTAAAGGACATTGAACCATGGGGTGGCAGTTCAGCAGCCCATTCGTGTGCTCCATTCTGTTATTATGTTATACAGTGATACATACTATTTTGCATATTTGTGCATTGGGGTGTCCCTCCCTCAGTAATAGTGACTTCGTTGTTTAGGTTTCTACTGGCTAGAACCATCCTCAGTTGGCTTTCAGCCTCCATTGAGTAAGTTCTAGAGAGCAACAATACAATGTTCAAGTAATTCACAGTAGTGTTACTTTGGAGATTACTGCAGGGTCATCACCATTTTCTTTAGAGGTAGGGGTGATAAGCAAAATGAAGAGTGTTTGGTAGGTAGGTCTCCTGTCAATGTGAAAAATTTTGTATTTTTCATTCCTTAGTGACATTCTTGGTAATTAACTTCCCAAATTGTAAATAAATGTTAGACAAACTAGGTTTATTTAGGTTTGACAGAGGTGACCAAATTAATATGTATAAATATATTCAAGGTTAAAAGAAATATTTGTCTAATGGACATTTTCATACTGTGTATGTTTCAATGGAACTGGAAACAAGCTTCAGAATTGGATTAAAAAAAACATATTTTTTTTTACTGTAAGGATAGCCTGTGTGAGATTCCCTAAAATAGTCTGTGGGAGATTCCCTAAAATAGTGTGTGAGATTTTCTACCATAGTCTGTGTGAGATTCCTTACCATGGTAGTGGTGATGCCAGAGCCATTCATTGGATTGAAAAATGTATTGGATGCAAAATAATCAATTTATGGGGCAACAAAGGATATCCTTCTCCCACCCCCAATGGTGAGATTAAATCCCCACCACCCCCCTCCACAAGGACCCGGGATTCCAGGAGTCTCCGAAATTCAGGAGCCTCTCGGAAATTCCGGGAGAGTAGGCAAGTATGTGTTAAACTTGATCTACATTTATATGCATTTTTTCAACCTCACTAATTATGTAACTATGTACCTAAAGAATGACAGAAACAGATTAATTATCATAAGTTTCAGTACAGCATATTTAATCAAATAAGTCCACATATGCTGCTTTAAAGTATTACTGAAAACGGGAAAATATATTTAAGGTTTAATATTGCATTGTTTTTTGACTTATGTAATTGTTACAAATGTGAACATTGTCCCTTGTTTAAAATAAAGTCATTTATCTTAATTAGGGCAATATTTAACAATTGTTTTCACAGAATACACATATCTATGTCCTCATGTAGTAGATGTGTATTTAATCACTTATGAAATTAAAATGCATTAGGTTAAATTAATCAGTGAGAACGTGTTGTCTCCTTAAAGCAAAATATGGCATTTATTTTAATATGTTTTCACACTGTGCAATTTTTATTCACGTAACCCACTGTATGTATTATTATTATTATTAATTTTTATTTATAGGGCGCCACAAAGTATCCGTAGCGCCGTACAAGGACGTATGTAGTTCTATTCCTATGCAATGCAATGTGTGTACAGTACAGATTGGGTTTCAAATCAAGGTAAAAAATAAGGCTCTTTAGGATAAGATTTGTCTACCATTGGGCAGTATCCAGCTAAATTATAATTTTACAAAGTCAATATGTTGTCCATTGCTTCCCTATATTGATTTAACAATGGTGGTAGCGCCTATATACTATTTACTAAGCTGCAAAATGTGTGAATTCTGTTCCTATCTGCTATAACAGGGGTCAGGGAACTTCTTTTACCTTTTACCCCAAATATATTTATATACGCCAACGTTACCCCCTTGATTTGAAAGGAAGGAAATCATATATTATGCATTATTGGAATTCAAAATTTTATTGAATCTATTTAAAATTTCTTTGAAAGCTTCAACTTCAAAACTTCAGGTTTTGGAGAAATGATGTTGCTTCATTTTTGATACAAGAGCATCAATATTGGGGCATTTTGATGTCAGAGCAATTTGGATACAGTCTTCAGCGTCCAATCGATTTCTCTGCTTTGTTTTTATGTTCGTTAGAGTGGAAAATCCTTTTTCGCAAAGGTAGGTTGTTGCAGCGAGGCAGCAACTTTTTGACTGCCTCCTCGTGCAATTTTGAATGCCTTTGCAGCTGTTGACATCCAAAAATATGACAGATCTGCTTTGTTTTCAAATGCAATACGAGCTTCATTATTGCATCGAAGCTCAAGAAGTGCCTCTGCCAACCCTTGAGGCTCTTGAGGTACAACAGCAATTTCACATTTAAAGGGGTCTACAATCCAACTGACAGCATGTGAATCGGCAGCATTACCCCCAGGAATTTCATTTTTACCCCATTTGGGGTTATTTACCCCTGTTCCCTGACCACTTTGCTATAAGAAGAATGTTTTGCATGATCACCAATAGCCGATTTATATTTATACATTTGTTTAATAGTGCAATTTGTCTATTCCATGATTTGTTTTGCTTTAATTAAGAACAAAATCTGTGTTTATCTCACAATAATCAGAAATTTTACAGGTGGTTAGTGAGATAATGTTGTATCTCACTGTCATCATGGAGACCATGACTATTCAACCAGTGCAAATGTGCAAATGTGCCAGTAACTCTGCCCATGAGTAAAGTACATAACAGAACTACCTCGTGACTATCTAAAAAGATTACTTGTACCAACTTGTACCATTAAACTAAAACTTGATTAAAAATGATTTTGTTTAATTAATTTCATTATGTTGGTTACTGCAACTTAGTGGTAGAGATCAGCGAATTTCTAGTTAAAATTTACATGAATTGCAGAACAGAATGTTTCACAAAGGTTTAAAGTTCCTGAGATACAATCTTTGAGCTTCATGTTTGTTTCACCATTCAATTTGTATTTGGCTTCATTCATAGTCTAGGAACAGTTTGGAATATTATGGTAAATTTATTCTGCTGTCTCATGTGTTTGGAGTAGGACCATAAATATTCAACCCCAAATACAGCTGGCTAAATTTTGCAGCTAAATTTAAAAGGAGGTGAATATTATTTTGTGGACAGTTTTGCAAATTTTGAGAGTATTTTTTCTTTGTAGTGGGGCAGTAAATGCACATTTTGGGAGAGGTAGGTAGCTTAGAAATTTTAAATAATTTCATTTTCATGAGCTAGGAGTAAAAATAAAACACAGAACAATACATTAAAGGCAAAAAAAAAAATTGTACACGATCAGATTTCAGTTAATGGTTTATTTATTTTAATGTTGCTAATACAATGTTTGTCTTCCCCCCATCCAAACCATGGGTTGAGTTTGAGAGAAATATTAACCATACTGTCTCATTGCCAAACTTGCTATGGGGACCCAAACCCTGACGCTCCGTGTACTCTGTCCGTCTGAACTTCCTAGACTTACGGAGGATGCCCTGTTAGTGTGGGGCAAGACCCTGAAGGGGATGATGACCTGACCCTCAGTACATGCCACCTGTCTTTGCTTGCTCTAGCTAAACTCATACCCGACCATAACCTCTCCCTTAATCTCTCCCTTTCCCTCACCTCTATTAAGACCCTTTACTCAGACCAGACTCTCTTGTCTTTCACTCAGCTGCTGGAACACTTTAATATATTGTTAAAGTTGTATTTAAAATAAAAATAGAATTTATTGTGAGCAACCTGATTTGTAATATTATCATATATTATCTTTATTATACATATTGTTTGTTTGAGGAATTGCTGGTTAAATACTGTGAAAAGGCTAGGAACTATCTTGTGCAAATATCTCTTCTAAGAAAGTAAATCTGTGAAGTGAATGCTGATTCGTTGTAAACCATCCATGTGACCTCTGTGATGACATCATTTTATAAACACACCCACCATTGTTAAAGTTTTTAAATTAGCCTGTAGTCCATTCATGGGTCTCTCTTCTCTGGGACCATGAAAGGACAGGTCATATATGAACTACTGTGCTATCTCTTTTGTAACTTAAGATCAATTATTAAGTAAATCTCTTTTTATTGCAAAATCTACAATTGGACTGGACAATATTGATTTATTCTGGAAATTAATTTAACAATATCCCAAAGAATGATTTCTTTAAGGTCCGCCACTGGCTTTTCTCTCTCAGTTCCCAATATCAACCTGTGAAACACCCCTCTCCTCTTCTTCTAGCTTAATTAACGACTGGGCCAGATGAAGCTGCCATCTCCTTCTGGTATATGTACCTCACACCAGGGAGGGTACCCTCGAAATTTCCCTCCCAACTCCTTTGGGAGACAGTTGCTTGACGTATCCCAATGGGACATGGTCTTTGGACCGCTCATTGCTTGTCGGGGTGCCTGAACCACATAGAGTTGATGTTTAAATTGCTCCATAAGCTTTACCTAACTCAGAACAAATTATATAAGTTCTAGCCTATTCAAACCAAGCTCTGCTGTCCTAACTGTAGGATTATGGGTGACATTTTTCATATATTCTGGGAGTGCCCCAGGGTTTGTTCTCTATGGTCCACATTTTTTTCATTAATACAGACTATCACCAAGAATATTATTACTCCTGCTCTTAATGTTGCTCTCTTACATCTTTTCTGACCCAGATCTCCTTGGGATACCTCTATGTCATAGGCCATATATTCTTCACCACCAGGAGTGTGATTGTCCAAGCATGGAGAAAGCCATCTCTCCCGCCTCTCTCTAAGGTCATCTCCAAAGTACAGCTGAGTTATGAGATGGTGACCCTACTTGTTCTTGACCTCCTCCCCCCACATGAAGTGGTTTACCTGGCTTGAATATGCCTGTCAGGATTCCCAATATGAAGATCACTGAGAGTGTAAGTGGAACAAAGTAGTTTATTATTACATACAAGTCAGCAGAGCATGGCAGTTATAGCAAGGATTTCTCTGAAAGTCACAGATGAAGAGGATGATCAATAGTAATATAGTTCAAAGAGGCAGTGCTGAGAACCCGGAGAAACCATGGGTGTCAGGATACCTGGTTTACTCTTGAGGTACGAGGCACCAGATGAGCCACAGGTGTCAGGACTGCAGGTTACTCAGGAGGCACGAGGCATCAGGTGAGTCACAGGTGTCAGGACTGCAGGTACTTAGACTCTGGAGGCATGAGGCACTGGATGAGTCACAGGTGTCCAAACTGCAGGTTACTCGGGAGGCATGAGGCATCATGGTGAGTCACAGTTGTCAGGACTGCAGGTTACTTGAGGGGCACGAGGCATTGGATGCGTCATAGGTAGTAGGACTCCAGGTAACTCGGGAGGCACTGGATGATCAGCAACCCGAGAAAGTGTAGTGGTCTGCAGGGCTGAGTACTCGGGGGTCCAGATAGGCAGACAGCCAGGAGACTGGATCAGACACAGAGATGTGAAAACTGCAGACACAGAATCTGGATATGCCACATAGTGTAGGTGCAGGATTGCTAGTGGTGCAATGGAATGCAGACACAGTGAAGCAGGGGAGTCAAACAAGCCATTGGCCAAAGCCACACGCTCCACCACAATACCAGGGAGAAGGCAGAAGAGAAGTCACAACAAAGCCGGGTCTGAGTCAAAGATGAGGTGCAAAACGAAAAGACAAGCAGAGGTCAAAACCAGAAAATCAATCAGGATTCATACACAGGTAAACCAGCAGCTGTAAACGCAACAGATGAATTGGTAAAGACTGCTGAGGGAGGCACTCTTTTATAGGCCAAGGACAGGTGCTAAGCATCCTGGAGTAATGAGCGTAGCTGTAGCAGGTAGGAGAAGAATCCAACTACCACAGTGGCACCTTTGGTGAAACAGTGGTACTGCAGGCTGGATACATATAATGGCAAAGTCCAACAAAGTTCTTGGCAGACAGGAGCTGCAAGAGGCAAGCAACATGCTCAAGAGAGATGCTGCAAAGCAGCCGGAGACTGATCGTGACAGTTCCTCTATGCACCCTTTTACACATGATTCCTAAGCCCTACAAGAAGCCATCTCGCATTGATGACATGGGTCAGTGTCGCCTGTTGTACATGGGTTGCCTGCAATTGTTGATTTAACTGGCATCAGTGTATTATCTGTTCTAATATACGTGTACTGTACCATCATCCCTTCCCTTGAACCTGCCCACTCTAATCCTTATTTTCTTTTTGTTTTCTGTACCCTTAACTGATAAACTGCTAATAAAAACATTTGTTGGGATAATACAATATTCTTTATAAAAACGTACACTTTTTGTATGCTTTTCTCCATTGTGTACTAAATTACTAAATAACCTGGGTGACCTCCATAGCTGTCTAATATACTTGTCTTTCTGGAGTTCAAACTACTTTGTGAAATGAAACCTGGCAGGAGTGAAACATTGAAGGTAAACAGATCTGTTCTGAGAAGAACAATAAGATTTAGCTGTTGGAGATAGCTGTCAAGCTAAAGCATTATTATCCTTTATTTATAGGGCGCCACAAATGGTCTGCAGCGCCGTACAGAGGGCAAACAACAAAACAGTATATGGTTTACAGGACAATACAGTAAACAAATAACAGTACAACTCTCAAAACAGCTAATTGTAGCCTACATGGGAAATGGGGTGTATGGGGTATATTCTATCTTTGCACATAGAATAATGTCTAATTCAACATTATCATATAATGGTGATGCGGAGGGTATTGTTTTTGCTGATGCTTGTACATTTCCATGTGGAGTTTCTGGCATAAGCGATAGTACTGTAGAATGCTTGCTCTTCTTTGCACATGTAAACTATAGCGGATCACAGAGACATCTAATACCTAATTATCAAAGCTTCAGAAAATAATAATAATAATAATAATAAAGCTGCGTACCTTTTTAAAACGTGTGTTTAGAAATGAAAAACTGGTGTTGCACTGGTCATTATTAATTGCTGGAACACCAGCTATTACTACTTAAGGACCTAAATAATAATTGTTGCAATGCCTGAAAATATAATATTTCAGCAATAATTATCCATAGGCAACATACTGATTTGCACATTGAATTTAATAATTGCCAAGTTCCACTAGTATGAAAAATCGGAACTGCCAGTAACAGGACTATTTGTTTACAGAAAATAGGTGGTGTGTGCGAATTAGGAGCAGTTGTCTCCTCTGAGCTGAACAGTTGACAAAGAAACAAGTGAACAGTGAAGCAGGATATTATTCTTTAAGGCTTATTTACTTTATGCAATATATGCGGATATGAAGCACGCGCACACATGGATACATTGATTTTGGGAACTGCCCGTGGAAAAAACGTTTTGCTCTACCTTTTGTGGAATTGTGAGTCCAAACATAAATGGGCATGATGGTAATAGAGTAAAAGTCCAGCCTACTAGTAATCCCTTCATTAAATTAAATTTTCCACTTTCCTCCTAAAACACAGCTTGGTTTTGCCTCATATATTTGGGACCACCACGAAAAAGATACCACAGTGCAGTTTATTATTGGCTACAATATTACATAAATATAATATATTTTAGTATTTGTTCTGCTTAAACATTACATTTTAAACATTTAATTCAGATATCAAAAACATTCCGGATTATTTCTCAATATTTATAAACAAAGTTGTTGCAATAACACTAAGGGGCATATTCAATTGTCAGCGTTAACGCTGCAAAACGAGCGCTCAAAAAATATTACCGTTTATATGGTAATATTGCACGCGAAAACCGTTAATACTGTAGTTAACTCGCGGAATTTCAGCTCGCCGCTCAGGGAGCGGCAAGCTGAAATTCCGCGAGTGAATACCGTATTAACAGTAAGATTTTTCGAGCGCTCGTTTGTTAGCGTTAACGCTAACAATTGATTACGCCCCTAAGAGGCATATTCAATTGTCCGTGTTACTCGCAAAAGTAACGCAGCGTTAAGAGTATTAATGGTATTACGGTAATTCTAAGTCGGATTTCAGCTCGCAGCTCAGAAAGCCCGCTTTAAAGGTACCGTAATAACGGTAATTACACGCACTATTACCGTAATAACTGTAATAGTTCGCAAGCCGCGTTACATTTGCGAGTAACGCGGACAATTGAATATGCCCCTAGATGTAGCAAATGATTTTGTGGCAGTATCTGACTGTTTCCAATACCCCATCAGTCATTCAAACAATACAAAGATAGTGAGGACTTAATGTTGATCACTTATATTGTTATGGTTATGGTTATGGTTATGAATACAATTATGGACTCATCTACTTGTTGCTGGTTTTCATCTACCTGGAATCTGATATGGACTCAATCCCACCGGGTTCTTAAATAACACCCGGTGGGTTACTCAAATTCATAAAAGTTTCTTTACATTAGACTATAAAATAGTGACATTGCATTTCCTTACATCCACCCCCCATCCCTTCAGACAAACAGGAAGCCAGCAGCCTCTGAAACCCCAGCAATGTCACAAAGGAGATAAAATTTGGAGCTACTCTTTATTAACTGGGATCAAGAGTCTCATTAACTGGTTTAAACCACTATTTTTTCACCTGGACTTTGACAGACATTGAGGCACCCACTCAGCAAGGAAGAATTGCACATGGGGATGATCTTGTGGTCATGGTTCTACTGATCCTGGTATTAGTGTGCCATCTCTTAGCTCAATTGTGGTTCTTGCGCTAGATCCTGTTTTTTATTCTCAACTTCAATGGAACATCTAACTATGGGGAAAATCTGCTCCATTGTGACCTGCTTGTCGATCTGCTTCACTTGGTGTGCCTACTGGAATAGAGTGACTGGAGTGCAGGTCCCTATTACCTTGGGAGAGAGGTTTAACCAATCGCCAGATATGAAGATCACAGTAACAGCTTGTCTAGCAGAACAAATGCTGTGCTGCTCTGGCAACAACATTAGGACCACTTACCTTCAAAAACAGCTTGGCCCGGAGGAAAAAGACTGCTTGGCCGGACACTCTTTATACAGGGGGAAATAGGACTCAGCAGCAGATTTTGCAGCAGCCATTGTGTAGAAGACTGTAACTTTGGAGACATAGGAAACAGCAGCTTGGCTGGACACTGTATAAACCCTCAAGGGAAAAATCCAAGCTTTCTAGAGAGGGGTTTCCATGTCACACCACCAGTGGGCATGACCAGCATACATGGCTATCATCATCACATCACCATTTATTTATATAGTGCCACTAATTCCGCAGCGCTGTACAGAGAACTCACTCACATCAGTCCCTGCCCCATTGGGGCTTACAGTGTAAATTCCCTAACACACACATACAGACTAGGGTCAACTTGTTAGCAGTCAAATAACCTACCAGTATGTTTTTGGAGTGTGGGAGGAAACCGGAGCACCCGGAGGAAACCCACACAAACACGGGGAGAACATACAAATTCCTTACAGGTAAGGCCATGGTCGGTAATTGAACTCATGACCCCAGTGCTGTAAGACAGAAGTGCTAACCACTAGGCCACGTGGCATAGTGGTATAGTGGTTAGCACTTCTGCCTTACAGCACTGGGGTCATGAGTTTAATTCCCGACCATGGCCTTATATGTAAGGAGTTTGTATGTTCTCATGTACCCATTTTTTTTTTTTCAAACTAGGGCATCCAACATTCCAGGATCAAGACAAGCAGGAAGTGAGCTAAAGAAACCAGCTGCCACAAGTGATGAAAGTGACCAAGACAGGTAGGAGAGAGCAGGACAGTCTGCCAACTGTCTTAAATCTGGTGGGGCAGTCCTGAATTTGGGTGACTGTCTCGCTTAATCAGGATTTAGTCCGACTGCAAGGACAGTTGGGAGGTAAGTCCTGCTTCACAATGTACTGCTTGTGAAGGCAGAGCTTTGTGCATCTAACAGTAGTGCATACAGTGTTGCCTGTGTATTTGTCTATAATGATAACCATGTTACATAATAGGGGCCCTGCTTTCATAAAACCCTGGGCCACCCAGCTCTGGTTAGGGGAAGGGAGCTGATAGCTGCTCTAGGTCCTTGGACAGGACACAGTCTGCAGAACTCTAAGTATCGCAAGATTTGGAAATCTCGTAAGACAAAGAGCTTCCCTGGTCACCAAACAGGAAGTACCCACCCTGACGGATGTCAGCACCATCAGAAGCATAGATAAGTACAGTGTTATGCACGTTTTGACGCTATCCAATAACGATTGTGGAATCTCAATTGTGTTTCCAAAGCACAAAGTAATTTATTCTCAAAAAGTAGCAGAATAATTCAAGCGAAATAATAATAAGTACAGCCATTACTTATTGCAGGCGCCCTGGATCCAGTAAACAGTCATTCAGGTTTGAAGTCTGTGGTCAAAGAAGACTGGTCAATAAGTCCAAAGCTCCTGCTTATATGCAGTCAGAAATACAGTAAAACAATGCAGATGATGTGGCTTGCTTCTATTGGTCCAGGCTTCAGAAAGGTCCAGTGTACTACAGGTCATAGGCCAGTTCAAACCAAAGTATCCAATGATGGGGGGACATCTCTCCAGGGGATGTGCTCTGACTTTCCCGCCAAGAATCCAGTTTCAACTAGTCTATTAGCATTTTATAGTCAGCATCACTTTAAACATTTATTCCCTAACATCAATAACTGGAGTATGCAATGAGCGATCTCTTTGGCGAATCAACCGGACAGCTGCTAATGAACCTTAACATGCATATAACTTATAATATTAAACATAAATACTGCTATATCTTGACATGTGCTGCAACTACAATTAATGTGTACTAATTACAAATGTGTGTGTTCGTATGAATGTGTATAAAAGTAAAAAAACTGTTATTGCCACGTGTTGCGGCTGGATACGCCCTTCCATGCCGTAGCGTGCTCTACGCACATTTTCAGACAAAGACTACCAAGTTTGCCCGATATTAATTGAAATGACTGTATCCAATTTGCTGACTTCGACAACATTGGGCTGGGGGTGTCATAATGTGGCTGGAAGAGTGTGATAAATGTAATGTTTTATTACAATATATGCATAAATCCCCTATGTTGACCACACCCCCAGCACAATGTGGTCAGGCCCCTCTTGGCGGCACACAGTTTATTTGCCACTCGTCTATGGAGGGGCCCCCAAAAGTTCACTGTACCTGGGTCCCAAATTTCCCTTGAAGGTCCTATGCATACCATTATCTGATACTGGTGTGCCCTATGCTGCAAATAAAGAGTCAAGCTGATCGTAATACATTTCTATCTCACGGGACACCATATAACAATGACATTTGCAAAAAGTACTGTAATATTATTATTATCTGGACAGAGGTGGGCCTGTGTGCTTTAAATGCCAGGGCTGATTTTTAGTCCCAGTCCGGCCAGGTCAGTAGGGTAACGTGACTTTCCCATTTACTACTAAAACTGTCAATCTCTATTCTATGTTTACGCACTTGCTATACCTGGAGCATAAACTACCTGTTTTGAGTTGAACTTATAATGAGATGCATATAAATACACTTTTCTTCTGGACCATTCTAAGCCTAATTCATTTTCGGAGACGTAAGTCTGCCTGCGTGCCATATCTTGCGTGAAATAGTTCTGCGCATGCGCAGAAATGTATCTTACTATAATGAATGCAATTGCATGCAATTCATTCCTGAAAACATATAACACGACAGCCTCCGGCTCGAGGGACGTAACGGGGGAGGGAAGAGACGAATGAACGAAGTCAATGTAAAGTAAGGACGTGGCAACGCAGATGCGAACGATCCAACGTCCATGTTTCTCGAAAGTAGGCTTTCTTTAGTCGTATAATTTGCGCCAGCTACAGGACAGGTATAAGTGCTGACTGATGGTGATGACTATGCACAGTATAGGCTTTGTATTAAAAACTACACATATGCGTTGCACTAGATAGCAAAGAAGATGTGTTTGCAAGGATAATAGACCATATAAAAACTTTGCATGTACAATCTGCATTAAGATCATTTTGATTTAAGTATTTAATGTAAAATAATGAAAAAAATATTTTTTTAAACATTTTTGTTAATAATGATAGTATTATGAGTTCATAATTTCTTTTAGTTTCTTTTTCAAGTTATTTTTTTGGTCTACATTCTGTAAGGACTTTATATTGCACATATGTGTGTGCTTATCCTGCAGTCTCTTCTGTCTGTTAATATACAAAGTACTGTTTAGGCAGAGTGTACTTATACCCAGATTCAGATGGAAACGTATCTTGAGATACGCTTGGATTTGAATATGGGTTCACGCACACTCAAGTTCCATGTGTGTTTTAAATATGCAACTTGTGCGCAGGTTGCGTTTGAAGACGAATCAGTCCCTCTAAGTGCAAACACGTCCAAAATCTCCAACTAAATATGTATTAACATATAGCACCAGCAACAGTGAATCAGCCACAACCATTTACAGCTAGTGACTTAGGTATTGTATTAAAATGGAACTAGTTAATGTATTTTCTTTTCTTAGAATGTTACTTCCAATGTGTTACCTAAGAACTGCCTAGTTTAGCCATATTTATTTAAGTGAATTTCTCCTTTAAACAGGAATAGAATAATGCCTGGGAACAAACACGAAGAAGTAACTAAAATAACATTAATAACTGACACATAGAGCACATAAATAAGATCATGCATGAATCCCATGGTGTTAGAAAATAATGAACAGGATGTAATATAGAGAGATAATATTATTTATTAGCAAATACTCAAAGCATTAGATTGTCATTCTGGGGGGGAATTGCTTTTTGTTGTTTTTTAATAAAACAGCTAATTTTAGGTTGTTCAAGCACATGGAAAATAAGTGTTGTGAAAGTTGTAACTCTACTTTTTAATGTCCAGCTCAAACATAAAAACATTTTTTTTAAATAAAATTAATTGAGGGAATGAGCCCTCAGTCTCCTGCTATTTCTTCTTACTCTTTTTTCTTATTCTGTGGTCATTCACAGCACTAACATGGATTCTGTTTGTGAACTGCAAAAATAAAGCTTTCTCTGTTACCATCAGAGTGTTCGGTACACCATCACTTGCCTCAGTGCTTTATATACGTGCAAAAGGTAAACGATTGTCTTTTATTGACAGGGGGTCCCCAAAGTTTTCTAACAAAACTTCATTTAAGCCAGAAAGCTTGAATGGTTGCCATCGAAGAATACACCAGAAAATATAAAAAAAGAAATGTAATCCACAAAAAAAATTAACAAAATAAATTAATTTGAACTCCCTTTAATTAATCGGTCAACACGAGAATCTTGGAATCTCATGTATAGTGTCTAATTGGTAATTGTAACAGGACTAGATATTACTTTTACCAGCAATCCTCTAGGAATTTATTAAAATTACCAAGAAAATGATGGCAGTGTTATGGCTCATGCCCCAGGTATCAACTCCTAGAACCGCTTCAGAGGTCTTCGCCATTTAGCAGCTGCCTTTCCCGTTGAGCTAGACGCGCTCACAGGTACTCAGATGCCCATGGTCTTGTTCTCTAGTAGTAGGAGCTGATAACCTGAGATCGTAGCGTAGGTGATTACAAAGAGGAGGAATCAAGTATCCAAGCAAAGGTTTCAGGGTCACAGGCAAATCAGCGGAAACAGTATTCAAGCAAGGACTCAGGGTCACAGGCAAATAAGCAGCATCAGTATCCGAGCTAGAGGTCAGGTTCACAGGCAAATCAGCAACGTCAAAATCCAGGCCAGGAGTCAGCAACAGTAATACGGAAAAGCAGCAGAACACGACAACAGGAAAAGTATGCTTGGTAGCAGGGACTATAACCGGCAGGGAGGCTTGACCCTTCCTGTCTAATATACAGGTAGCATCCAATCATATCATTGGGGCACAGCAGGAATCATCAGTCACAGGGGTCTGATGATAATTAACAATTTGCGCACGCGCCCGGCTGCCCTGGATGCTGGGACACAGCGTTTCTCCAAAAGAGCGTTCTGAGCGTTCTGAGTTGTCTGTGCAACAGCCGGGACAAACCGGAAGTGACGTCCAGGTCATCATGACGACGGCCGGGACGCTGGACCAGAGAGAGTGAGTTGTGGCGGCGCCCAGAGCCTCCGCGGCTCGTGACAGGTAGATTGATTTCTGCAGTGTTGAAGTGTAATATCAAATCATGTACATACTCACTGGATCCCTCTGTTTAGTAGACATACATTTATGAAACTGCCCACATTAGTGTTCATTAATGTCATTGTAGGCATCTTAATTCTGTACCTAGATTAAGACTAGATCCTGACAAAGCCTATCAATGATCGAGGGTATTGGGCTGGAAAATGGACAGGAAGTAGACATTCACAGTCAGTAGGCAAGGACTACATCATCCTCCTTGGCCTTTTGCATTTTCTTTATATATTTTTACACTAAAGCCAATACTACAATAATATCTTGGGTAGTCGGAAAATTATGTAGTCATTTTGATTGCAGGGAAACATGTGACTAGAGACATCCTTTATATCAATTAAGTGTGGTGAGTTTAATGATTGTACAATTTTGTTTAGAGAAGTCCATAATATAATATTGGTCAGGTACTGAATTTTATATGCAGTGTAAGCCTAGCATAGCACAATTTGCATGGTTTCAGTCCATAATTAATCCCTAAAATATCTACATCCCTACTTGCACCTGCTTTCACCTGAAGAGTCATAACAAGAGAGACGTTCTAATGTTGACCCAGTGCAGTAAAACACACCGTTCGCAGCAATGCTGGTTAGCACTTCTGCCTCACAGCACTGGGGTGTTGAGTTCGAATCCCGACCATGGCCTTATCTGTGTGGAGTTTGTATGTTCTCCCTGTGTTTGCGTGGGTTTCCTCCGGGTGCTCCAGTTTACTCCCACATTTCAAAACCATACTAGTAGGTTAATTGGCTGCTATCAAAATTGACCCTAGTGTGTGTGTGTGTGTTAGAGAATTTAGACTGTAAACTCCAATGGGGCAGGGACTGATGTGAATGAGTTCTCTGTACAGCGCTGCGGAATTAGTGGCGCTATATAAATAACTGCAGCTAATGGTGATGATGATGATGTAGACCTGAAAGCAGACACAGATACGTCTTTTACAGCTATATTATTTGTACCAGCCTAGGGGCTGATTCAAATACAAGAGGATCAGGATGACCATCGCCAGCACTATCTAATCGCTTTTGATTGGCTTATTGCGATTTCACCTCTGAAGGTGCTAGGTGGTTTCTTTGGTGATTGTGCATATATTATGGGACTTTGTGTATTTTAAAACAATGTTTATTACTTTCAGGCATACGCGAGAAGGAATTTCTTTCTACTGTGCTGTATGAAAGCCTAATAGCAAATGTTTTTTTTCTTATGACAACAAATGTTTACAAGGATTTATTGCACTTTCGACATGGTTCTGTGTATGTGTATGTAGGTGTCAGTATGCCTGTCGTAAACCTAGTGCAAATGCTACAGATGCCAAGCTGGAAGCATTTTGAGCTGTGTGTAACACAGCAAATGGACTGAAATACTTTATTTTTGTGTGTGTATTTCTGCAAATTACGCCTAAGCTGCGTTCTGCTCTGCATCTGCCCCTCAGTGTTTCAAAGAACATGTGTTCCCTCCCGCACCTATTACATACTTCCCAACTCTCCAGGAATGTCCGGGAGACTCCCGCATATTGGGTGAGTCTCAGGGACTCCCGGGAGAGCATGGCAATCTCCCATATCTGCCCACTTCAGTGGGCAGAATTTGGTCCAAAATGCCGCTTTGGCCCCACCCCCCCACTGTAAAATGACGCTTTTGCGTCATTACATCACGGGGCGGGTCCACAATGATAAATTTTTTGGAGCCCCGCCCCCCACACGCCCACCTCTCCCGGGAGGCTCCCGGACACCAACTACAAAAAGTTGGAAAGTATAACCTATTATGATCTGATCATCTTTGCCTCCCCACTAGCTTCTTTCATCAGTCTTATTATTAACATTTTCTTATTTAGAAACAGGAATAGTTTCATTGTAAAGAGCTCTAATCTGCATGCCTCCTGTTTGCATTTTTCTAATCAAACCTTTCCTTATTAATGTCTATTAAATTTGACAAAAGTTGAAAAACTTCCCAACAATTGAGCACAGTTTAATTGTCGCAAAGATGTAGCTAATAATCTGAAAAATATGTACATATTAACTAAACATTAGCAGCTGTAGTATCCTTAAAAGGGAACTCAATAGAATGGCTGGCAGCAACTACAGATTATTGACTAAGTCCAGATCACTGGCTCCATTCATTAAATTAGAATCCAAACTACAGTGTATTAACAGTTTTTAATCATCGCTTAATAGTTCCCAGCTTCTGCCTATTTTAATTAGGTTCTTGCTTATTGCGTTGATACATTAGTAAAAGACATTTAAATCCAGCTGCTTGAAATGCTATAAAAATAACTGTTGAATAGAGCTCTGTGTGTTGGTTTGGAATATGCCGTATCCTACAATACACTAATCACATTCACACGTTAAATAATGCAAAATAGATTTTAAATGATGTAATCCATTGGGTTTATTCAGATCACTATTGACTAACAAATCTTTTGTTATACTAGATACCTTTAATTAAAGAATTTATTATAATACACAATTTAGTTTTAGGCTTCCCCAAATTACCAGCTTCGCAATATGGTAGTGGCATGCAGGCACTTTCTGCGCTCAGCTGATATATGAGAGGCATGAACCTTGCCACACTACTGTGGATACGCACCATAAACATCGCTGGCCAATATATGCTACATACAGAAAGTCCAATTGTTCCAATCCCCTAGGTCTCCTAACACCAAACAATGAGGTTATGTGTCACTAGAACAAACCCTTTTCTTTTTATTGTTGAGACTGCTGCAATAGCTGGTTTTCAATATGCTCTCTGGTTGCAGAGACCTAAAAATGCCAGTTTGTGGGGTATGGTATAAAGTTGAAAATGAAACATAAGTAAATAAGCAAAAACATGCAGCTGCCTCCTGTTCTTGTCTGGTAGTGGGCAGGATGATAAAGTAGTCACCGGTCTAGTGCTGGAAGGCCTGGCCATCAGTACCTGGTGTGGTGTGAAGTGGGGCAAAATAACATAATTCCCATGCCCTTACAAGGGAGGGGGATTCTTATCCCAATTCTGGACAGTGCGGAGCCAAATAAAAATTAAATTATTACCATGCCCTTGAGTATGTTCTTCCGAGTTTTATGTGATGTGGTTTGGACATGGGGCAAAATAAAATTAAACCTATGCCATCTGGTGAGGTTTGGGGCCAGGGCATATTAATGGAAATCCACTATATTGCAACTAATTAATAAAGTTTATTTAGAGTCTTGCTCAACATATAAAGACTGTGTGGTATCTGCGCATTTTAAAAAATGAGGATATTCTAGACTTCACCAGCATCTTATTGAGAGCAATTGGCACTGACCTTCTGTCCTTGAACTATTATCGCTCTTTTGTAAGAGGGGACAAACATGTTTCCACTGCATTATCAAGGAGATGCCCTGTTTGGCAGCTTAGTAAGCTAAAACAACAATTATCTCTATCATTCATCCCTCTTCTTTGACAGTTATCACATGAGGTATTTTAGTAAAAACATGTGCCAGGCAATATATTTAAAAGTAGGTAAGAGAAGAGCTGGTAAGAAATCGTTTATTTTAGATAACATTGTTTTGGAAGTTACTTTGCAAGGCTAAAATCATAATGGCAGATTTATAGCTCCAATTATTTTAGACATATGATGCCAGGTGTTATATCTCCTTGCATGCTAGGAATTAGTTTCAGAGTGCTATAAGAACATGTAACTTTGATTTTAATAAACAGAACAGCTTCTTAATACAACCCGGCCCTGTGTTGTGAGTTTCTGTTTCTGGCCGGCCGTGAAAGTTTCCTCTGTTTGTGTATGGAGTAGTTTTGATATATTGGTAGCATACTCTGGATTTGACACTGGTATGTTCTCAAATGACCTTATTAAACTACAAAAAATATATAATTTATTCTATTTTTCCATTCAAACAAATAGTAGTAAGTCTCTACTTCCCCTATAATTCACGTATAATTATTATATGAATTAAATAAGTCTTTTTTGTAATATTCCACAGTGATATCAATGTAAGTAATTTGTAAAGCAAGAAGTATTTCTGCACTCTATTAAAACCATGTGCTCCTTGCAATGTTAGATGACTGCTGGCCTTTGATTCCACAAAGTAAAACATTGACCTCTGCTTTATGTTGGAATAATTGTGGATCAGTGGGTTCTTTCCTCCACATATTGTGTGACTGCCCTCTAGAATCTAGATTTTGGGATGATGTACTGCTACTGATTCAAAAGGTTGCCTCAATCAATGTGCCTAAGCTACAATTAGCTAGTGATTGGAAAAAAGCTTTGCAACCCTCTAGAGAGGCTGTTGTAACTAGAACATGGCACACTGCCTACATGGAATATGTGACAAGTCTCCTCCATGACACAGTTCCCGCTTTTCATAAAGTGTGGGACCCATGGTAAACTTCTATTTGAGCTTCTTTTCTATTTGCTCCTGAGTCTTTTTACTTCCCCTACTCTCTTTTTACCACCTTCTGCCTGCCTCTCTCTTCCTCATTTTCATCTGGACATTTAGGGTTTTTGGGTAGGGACGTACTCCCATTATGGATGTCCCCCCCTCCTCCGCTCCAGTCCCTTCCCCTTCTTTCCCCTAACAAAAAATGTAAAAACCCAATTTGTTCTATTCTTTATATATCCTTAACCTTACATGGTCTCTCTGTGGTATGGGACCCCCACTTTTATCTACGCCTATTAGGCTTTTATTTCCTAGCTACTACTTGGACTATACCGCATTGTGAAAGTTGTATTCTTTATCTGTTTCTTTATAACTCATATTCTCGATACTTGATTATTACCAATGACCTGTAATGTGTTTTTTTTATATATTTAACTGCTGTAACAAATAAAAAGTTAAACAAAAAAAAGTAAAACATTGAGAAATGTATTGCAATCCTACCTGTAATTAGCGCATACCTGAAACCTGACTCTCAATCTGTGCTACTGCTGGACTGACGGACTGATCCGGTGTTCCTGATGGTGGTCATGGTGTTTTGCTTAATCCAGCTTTGCATATTACATATTGCAGTCCTAACTGGATGCAATAGTACTATAGTTGCCAACTGAATGATAATTTACTAGTGTGGCTGACTCAGGCCTGATTCATTAAGGAAAGATAAGTAAAAAATTGAGTAAGTAGTCTCCTGGACAAAACCATGTTACAATGCAAGGGGTGCAAATTAGTTTTGTATTTTGCACATAAGTTCAATACTGTCGTTTTTTTCATGTAGCACACAAATATCAACTTTAAATTTCAGTGTACAAATAAGCTATCAAGTATTTAGGTGCTACATGAAGAAACAGACAGTATTTAACTTATGTGCAAAATAGAAAACTAATTTGCATCTCTTGCATTGTAGCATGGTTTTGTCCAGGAAACTACTTTTTTGCTTAATTTTACTTAATGAATCATGCCCAATGTAATTAATAGAATAGAGATATAATAGAAACGGTGACAACTGTAAATAGCAATGTAAGTAGCATATACTATTAGATTAATAACTGTGTGTGTCTACTAGTAATGTACTGCACTACTTAACTCCATACTGAATACAGTGGGCCTGATTCATTAAGAAAAGCAAGGCAAAAAAAATAGATTTCTCCTGGACAAAACCATGTTACAATGCAAGGGTGCATATTAGTTTATTATGTTGCACATCAAGAAAATACTGGCTGTTTTTTTTCATGTAGAACACACATACTTCCTAAATTAACTCTCAACATACTTGTTGTTGTTACTAATGAAATGAAAGTATCTAGACCTGTCCATCAGGAGAATGTCCTGGATGACACACGTCCAGAAGAAATTCCTGATTTACACTTGCTACATGGCTGTAATAACACATTTTTTTTTTTGCAGTTACTGAAATATGCTGCTAATGCTGAAATACGATTAAAAAATTGATGACTGTGCCATACCTATATCTGAGAAGAGGTTTTGCACACATAGTGTATATTTCTCAGACATTCCCAATAAGTGTTAGGGTTGCTTTTTTGATCTAATCAGGCTAAATAATATATGAATCTAGAGAGAGAGAGATGATATATTTAATTTCAAGATTTCCCCAGTAAAAGTTACTTACTGTACCAAAGAGCCAGCCAAAAGCTCTAAATCTTTCAAATCCAAACACCATGAACTGTAATATCAATTACATTGCTCAAAGAGAAACAATATTTTTTAACATACGCCAGTTTAGTACTACTCCAGATTATATACAGGACAGCACTAAATTGGGATGTTAATTAAAAGACATAACTTTTTGTGAATGTTGAGTAAAATGAAAAGCACAGATGCAAATATGTTGACATTTCTTATTTGACTTCCTGCCTGTATTCCCCTTCTATATTCAATGTAGACTTCCCACAAGAAATCTATGTCAAAGATCTAGGGCAGGCCTGTCCAACCTGTGGCCCTCCAGGTGTTGTGAAACTACAAGCCCCAGCATGCTTTGCCAGTAGACAACCTGTTGATAGCTGGAAGGGCATGCTGGGACTTGTAGTTTCACAACATCTGGAGGGCCGCAGGTTGGACAGGCCTGATCTAGGGCTTTCCTACTATTAACTATAAGGAGAGTGGGTGGGGCATCCATTTGTTTAGTCCACAAATAGAATAGCTGCTAAAGAAAATTTTCTCATAGTGTAACATCATTTTTACAGGGATCACACCAATAACTAACTTAAAAGCCAAGAACCTAGAGGCATCTAAAACTGAGGATATAATGGACCTGATTCATTAAGGAAAGTAAAGCAAAAAAAAAAGAGTAATTTTGCACCTTGGCAGCACCATGTTGCATTGGAGGGGGAGATAAATGTAAAATATGAAGACAGATCCATAGTTGGGGTAGGGCATGTCCTAGATCAACTTTAAATGTCATTGTAAAAAAAAAAATATATAAAAAAATATAAAATCACTTTTGTGCGCTACGGTTTCCTAAACACAACCAAATAGAGTAAATCTTATAGATATAAGAAACAAAAAATGATACTTATATCGACTGATGATATGATGTTCAAGTCCTTTCAAACGGTTATGAGAATTTTCTGATGACAATCAGACCATGTAAAGAGAAAATAATAATAATAGTGTAATACTGTATATACTCCTAAAAAAATATATGTTTATAATGTAAATAAATGAACCTTGAAAAAGATCCAATGAATAGGATCGAAACAAGTCGGTGAATTCAACTGTGTCTCTTCCGTGTCTGCCCGCCAAGACAGAAGCCGTCCAGATCCAGACCTCAATGATTGTTCAGTCTGCTAGTTTACTTCGTTTATAACTCTGGAGTTAAACATCAGGACATAACTGATTCTCTGATTACAACTATCTGTGCACGACTTATTCCTTGGAAAGGCTCACATGTGATGTACTGACTATCATTTACTCCGCGGTAGGAACATCTATGTTTTTATTTAACAAATGTTTTTACTATTATCTAAAAGATATACCTCTCTGTTTTTTTACATCTATCGAGATGTTTTGAAGAAAAGGGGAGGAGCGGAAAATGTTATGTCTACTTTGAAGTGCCAATTTTAAAGAATCTATGGTGTAAGTAGATTGAACTGTGGGGGATCCCACACTACATACCAATTAACAACTTGGAATCTATTTGCTATTTATGGTGGAATTCTTATCTAGTTGCATTGAATATGTGGTTATAACTATTGGAATTGCAGAAACCATTCATTTATTTACATTATAAATATATATTTTTTTAGGAGTATATACAGTATTACACTATTATTATTATTTTCTCTTTACATGGTCTGATTGTCATCAGAAAATTCTCATAACCGTTTGAAAGGACTTGAATATCATATCATCAGTCGATATAAGTATCATTTTTTGTTTCTTATATCTATAAGATTTATTTTATTTGGTTGTGTTTAGGAAACCGTAGTGCAGAAAAGTGATTTTATATTTTTTTCTATATGTGACTCCAACTTTTGGTGTAAAGTTTTAACTCACTGATCCGCAGAAGCGGTATATGTAGCGCTGTAAGGATATTACCCTTTATTACATTGTAAAAATAAAGTTATCAAGTGTTTGTGTGCTACATGAAAAAACATATGTCCAAAATAATAAACTAATTCGCACCCCTTGCATTGTAACAGGGCTTTGCCATGGTTCATTTATTTGCTTTCGTTTCCTTAATGATTTAGGCTCAATGTGTTCTGCCCCAAGGTCAAAACAGCAGGGGGTATGTAAGCGATAAGCTGGGAAACATTTAGATGGTATTTATGCTTCACCTAGATTTTTGTCTTTCCACTGTATTCAATTTAAATAAAAGATTAATTACAGGATCCCTGGGGTGATTATAGATTACTGCATAGGACCTTCATTCGTTTTGAATAGTCAAAGTTTCTGGCTCTTTACTGAGCTACAACTTTGATTATCCTTCTGCAGCAGTGCGTGTTTGTAAGAGGGTGGGACTATTATCTCTCTCACTGGCTGTGGCGATAAGAAAATGCAATAATGCAATAATGTCTGAGAAGCACTTTGTGGGCTGGGAACAAGGTTCCTCCTTTGAGAGGGGATCTTCGCTGTTATACCTAGAGTCGGACATGCATATGATTTTTTTTTTTAGATATGTGTGTTTTTATAAACTGCATTGTGAAAAATAAAACTTTTTTCAGGCTAGTTGCACCTCTTTTGCTGGGCCATTATTGATATATGCCAATGGCAACTTGAGTATGCCACTATATCATCATCATCATCATCACCATTTATTTATATAGCGCCACTAATTCCGCAGCGCTGTACCGAGAACTCACTCACATCAGTCCCTGCCCCATTGGGGCTTACAGTCTAAATTCCCTAACACACACACACACACACACAGGCAGAGACAGACTAGGGTCAATTTGTTAGTAGCCAATTAACCTACCAGTATGTTTTTGGAGTGTGGGATGAAACCGGAGCACGCAAACATACAATCTCCTCACAGATAAGGCCATAGTCAGGAATTGAACTCGTGACTCCAGTGCTGGAAGGCAGAAGTGCTAACCACTAGGTCACCATGCTGCCCACTATATGGTATATATAGTGTATTGTCATTATATTGTATAGGGTGTCCAAAATGACTTCTTGGAAGTAGTAACGAGGTGCAATATTTAAGTTCTGCTGTTTCTGTTCTTTACATGCTATTGCGTGATTTACAATAGCATAAAAATTGATAGCATGTTTGTTTTAGATAAATAGCACAATTGAACAACCGTCACTTAATTACACCATGCTTACTGACTGACATTTTTCACAATATAAATAGTGTGTGCTATATGTCACAAATAAACATGCTCCAGCTGTATATATAATATGTTATATTAATTTTTGCTGTTACAGCTCCTGTAACATTTAGGTGCCATACTACATTAGAGAACTTATCTTTTGTTATGCAGTATACTACATGTATACTTTTTGCTTTAACTCACGTCCATTTAACTGTTTCACTTCAATTTAATACATTAATTTTGCAACATGCTGTGTCACAGTACGCACAGCACTCTATTCTTGCTTGTGAGTCTGGCAGCCCAATAACTTGTTGCTCACTATGGCTATCACTCTTTGAGGAGTGTGCTGGTGGCTGCTGGAATTGAAGGCTAAAGGGAGGTCTTTGCATTTCCCAGAACTTCTACCAAATGGAAGGCCCTGAAGGATGAGATAGATGTGCTGTTCAATGGTGAGAGCAGCAAATTACTTACAGGAACTGGTAGAGTAAAGGACTGCAATATTTAAGACTTGATGTGTCTGTTTTTAACATGTCATGGTATGATTTACAACAGCATAATAATTGATAGCAAAGATTAAAACCCAATGAAATTCTCAGTCATACCTGACAATCTTCCCATTTACTGCTTCCAATTCTAATACAAATAAATCACAGATACTCCCATACACTCTCGCTTCATGCTTGTTCCTGTTTTTGCTTGTAAGTTACACTATATACTCCACATGACCAAATGTCTGGTGATTGGAAATTATTTTTGCTGTCCTTTGACAGAGGAGGGGTCCTTTTTTATCTGGTATGTCCTTTTTTATATTGCTTTTTTTTAAGTCAAAAACATTGATTACTCTCACCTAATCCATCAACATATGCTAAAATTGGTCACATCCCCATACTTGATATCATATATCAGAACATCACACATAAAATATGTTTTTCTGTGAATGAACCTGCTGGCGTTTAAAATGTTATGGCTAGATAAAAATATAGTAATTATTATTCACTAACCCTATAGTATATAATTAGTTTCCTACTTTACATTCCATAATTTTACAATTTCCACAAATCTACACTACACTACATTTTTTAGGGTTCCCACATTCCCTAATGTATATTTTAATGTTGATATACTTATTTCCCCACATTTTACACAGAAATTACCCAGCTATAGTATTTTGTACAGATATAAAACAGTGCAGTACTTTTTCAATGTGTATGACAATATTACAAATGTTCAGTACTATTTAGTAAAAGAAAAGTCAAATAATATTGTACTTACAGCATACAGTTTGTTTATGTTGAATTCTTTATCATTAGAATTTAAAGTGACAGGTACATTTTCATATATAATTATGGCAGTATAGAATATATTTTTTTGCATTGTGTGTGCTATTATCCATCGCCTGTTCAATCCAAAGTAAATTTCTTTTACCTTAATTTCTCGCGGCTACTTGTCTGCCTCACAACTTTGCAAATCTCTACACTGGCTGCCCATGTCCTAGAGAATATATATCTCGAATCTCATCTCAAAATACTCACCCTCCCGCCCATGAGCTACCTCTGACCCGCGCCTTGTCTCGTCTCTGGTAGCCCCCTCTCTCTTCTGCCTACAAGACTTCTCCCGTGCTGCTCCCTACTTATAGAATTCCCTACCAAGCCTAATCAGGCTTTCTCTCAGCCTTCAAATGTTTAAAAGCTTTCTGAAAACCAATCTCTTTATTAGAGCTTACCCTACTCCCAAAAGTACTACTTACGATGAAACAACCCCACAACTTTCCCAATCTCCACTCACACTTGCTCCTCTTGTTTCAGCTGTGTCTTCTTTTAAATAAAATGTAAGTTCTCCCTACCATTTGTTTCATGTCCGTATTTATTTTGTGAACCCTACACATCTCTGCTGTATGTATGTCCTGTTTTCTCCACTATTTGGGACTGCAAAGAACTGTGGTACCTTGCAAATCAATGATAATAATAATAATATTAATAACAATAATATTAATAACAATAATAATAATAATAATAATAATAAGAAGAAGAAGAAGAAGAAGAAGAAGAAGAATCAGAGATGCGTGCTGATCCCCATATTTTTGTTTTGGATGTGATTTCTGGTCTAAAACGTGTTTGTGTTTTGGTTTTGTGACAGGTTTTACTAAAACATCATAAATAGTTTTGGTTTTGGATCTGTATTTAATGAAATTTGTGAAAAATAGGCAAAGTAATTTTTATAGTATGGGTGCAGGCCACCTTTGTCTATCCGGTGGTAGTCACATTCCCTACTCTGATTAACACGACTGCAATAATTCCGTCGCAAGAATAGCGATTGTTAACATTTATATTCGATTCATTACCTGACCAACTAAATTAAGACATTACAGAAAAAAATACATTAAAACAATTACTAAATGACAATCATGACATATTTAATCACGGCACATTCTAAAAACCTACATCAAACATACCTACACAAAAAAAAACAGATAATAATAAAACACCTAATAAAAGAAATTATGACCTAAATAATCGCGACCAGAGGCAAATAACTACAGAAATACTGAAATTTATATGAACACGATCAAATTAACGAACGATCCAGAATAACACCTACTAATAGAAATCACGACTTACCTAATTCCGATTCCTACATAAATATAGAAATATTAATGAAAACGTCATAAATAAATATCAACACAAAGACATAAAAAATCAACCCAAAGATTAAATACATAAAAAAACACATGTAAAATATATCAAAATTTAAAATGTCCACCTACGCAAATGGTTGAACACTATGCTGATAGTTATAAAACAAAAAATTCAACCATTATTCAATATCAATATGTTTTATTTGATGCTTAATTATATTTATTGGTGTCAAAACTAGAGATGGGCGGGTCCGGTTCTCCGAGAACCGAACCCACCCGAACTTTGGGTATCCGAGTACCGAGCTGAGCAGCTCGGTACTCTCCCGCCCATTCCGAATCCAAATCGAGGCCGAACGTCATTGTGACGTCGTCGGATCTCGGGACTCGGTTCTCGCGATACTTCAACTTTATAAATACACGCCTCCACAGCAATCCATCGCCATTTGACAGAGGGAGAGAGCAGGGTGTAGTCATAGGCTAATTAGAGCAGGGACAGAGAATACCATATTGTTCTTGCAATTGCTCTAACCAAAATCGCTAGTGCAGAGAGGAGGATAGAGGTTTATTATTTTTTCTTCATATTTGGCACTCCCCAGCGCTTTTGGGGTGTCCCCCATAATTGTGCATTAATATTTCTGGCTGTCAAAAGTCATATCTGTCAGCAGTATCTACTAAATAATTTGTAGCACACCTCAGTGTTTTTGGGGTGTCCTCCCTAATTGTGCATTAATATTTCTGGCTGTCAAAAGTCATATCTGTCAGCAGTATCTACTCAATAATTTTTAGCACTCCTCAGTGTTTTTGGGGTGTCCTCCCTAATTGTGCATTAATATTTCTGGCTGTCAAAAGTCATATCTGTCAGCAGTATCTACTCAATAATTTTTAGCACTCCTCAGTGTTTTTGGGGTGTCCTCCCTAATTGTGCATTAATATTTCTGGCTGTCAAAAGTCATATCTGTCAGCAGTATCTACTCAATAATTTTTAGCACTCCTCAGTGTTTTTGGGGTGTCCTCCCTAATTGTGCATTAATATTTCTGGCTGTCAAAAGTCATATCTGTCAGCAGTATCTACTCAATAATTTTTAGCACTCCTCAGTGTTTTTGGGGTGTCCTCCCTAATTGTGCATTAATATTTCTGGCTGTCAAAAGTCATATCTGTCAGCAGTATCTACTCAATAATTTGTAGCACACCTCAGTGTTTTTGGGGTGTCCTCCCTAATTGTGCATTAATATTTCTGGCTGTCAAAAGTCATATCTGTCAGCAGTATCTACTCAATAATTTTTAGCACTCCTCAGTGTTTTTGGGGTGTCCTCCCTAATTGTGCATTAATATTTCTGGCTGTCAAAAGTCATATCTGTCAGCAGTATCTACTCAATAATTTTTAGCACTCCTCAGTGTTTTTGGGGTGTCCTCCCTAATTGTGCATTAATATTTCTGGCTGTCAAAAGTCATATCTGTCAGCAGTATCTACTCAATAATTTTTAGCACTCCTCAGTGTTTTTGGGGTGTCCTCCCTAATTGTGCATTAATATTTCTGGCTGTCAAAAGTCATATCTGTCAGCAGTATCTACTCAATAATTTTTAGCACTCCTCAGTGTTTTTGGGGTGTCCTCCCTAATTGTGCATTAATATTTCTGGCTGTCAAAAGTCATATCTGTCAGCAGTATCTACTCAATAATTTTTAGCACTCCTCAGTGTTTTTGGGGTGTCCTCCCTAATTGTGCATTAATATTTCTGGCTGTCAAAAGTCATATCTGTCAGCAGTATCTACTCAATAATTTTTAGCACTCCTCAGTGTTTTTGGGGTGTCCTCCCTAATTGTGCATTAATATTTCTGGCTGTCAAAAGTCATATCTGTCAGCAGTATCTACTCAATAATTTTTAGCACTCCTCAGTGTTTTTGGGGTGTCCTCCCTAATTGTGCATTAATATTTCTGGCTGTCAAAAGTCATATCTGTCAGCAGTATCTACTCAATAATTTTTAGCACTCCTCAGTGTTTTTGGGGTGTCCTCCCTAATTGTGCATTAATATTTCTGGCTGTCAAAAGTCATATCTGTCAGCAGTATCTACTCAATAATTTTTAGCACTCCTCAGTGTTTTTGGGGTGTCCTCCCTAATTGTGCATTAATATTTCTGGCTGTCAAAAGTCATATCTGTCAGCAGTATCTACTCAATAATTTTTAGCACTCCTCAGTGTTTTTGGGGTGTCCTCCCTAATTGTGCATTAATATTTCTGGCTGTCAAAAGTCATATCTGTCAGCAGTATCTACTCAATAATTTTTAGCACTCCTCAGTGTTTTTGGGGTGTCCTCCCTAATTGTGCATTAATATTTCTGGCTGTCAAAAGTCATATCTGTCAGCAGTATCTACTCAATAATTTTTAGCACTCCTCAGTGGTTTGCGCTCAGAATGGATTCAAAGCAGTCCACATATGATCTAAATGAGCAACCAGGTTCTGTCACCAGTCCTGATGTTAGTGTTCCCAGTACGTCATCTGGCCAAGGCGATGTCAAACAACAGAGTGTTTTCAAATTAGTGCAAAAAACAAAAACCAAAAAAAATTTTACTGTATTGAAGCGAAAAAGAAGTGTAACTGAGCAAAAGTTAAGTGACGATAAAAAAAAAATTGCAAGCATGCCATTCTACACACGCAGTGGCAAAGAGAGAATGAGGCCTTCACCTTTGGCTATTAGTGGCAGATCCCAAAAAGTTACCCAGGCTACAATTGGTGCACAACTACTGTTACGCGTCAAAGCTGAGCTGCAAGATACCAGTGAGGCATTACAGGAGAATATTTGCTCTGATTCACAAATGACAACAATCCCTGTGGAGAGTCCATCCAACAGTGGGATGTCTAATCGTGAGCATTCTGCTGATGTGTGCCTTAATAGCCCGAGTGTAGCCGGTGATACCCAAATTGAGGATGCCACTTTGGAATTAGAAGAGGATGAGGGGGAGATATGTGTAGTCGACGAGGGCGCTAATGAGAATGTTGATGAGGATGAGGTTGTTTGTGTAAGTCCTGCACCAGTGGCAGCAGTTCTGGCACGTGACAAGAAAAAGGCCATTGTCATGCCTGGGCATAAAACAAAAAAATCCACTTCTTATGTGTGGAATTATTTCTACCCAAATCCAGACAACAATTGTATAGCCATTTGTAGTGTATGTGAAGCCACAGTCAGTCGAGGGAGGGACCTTAACCATCTTGGAACCTCGTCTATGTTACGCCATTTAACGAGAGTTCATGGCAAAGTGTTGGGAAAAGCTGAAAGTTCTTCCCAAAAGAATACAAGCACTCCCTCATCAGCTAAGACCCTCCGCTCACCGACATACCGACGGCTACAAAATACACCCACCACACCATCCTCATCAATATCCTCAGTAGCGCTCGGAGTTAGCCCGGCATCCCACTTAAGGCTGGATGACTCCGGCACTATTATTGATTCCTCTGAAGAAAGCGTTAGTCCTGCTGCTGCTGTTGCTGCTGCTGGGGGTGAATCGTCATCCCAGAGGCAGGTGAATAAAATGAGCAGTCCTACATTTCAGCAATTAACTGTGAAACAATCATTTGCGAGGGGAAGCAAATATGACAGCAGTCACCCAGTCGCCAAGCGAATCACAGACGCCATGGCTGCAATGTTAGTGTTAGATCTGCGTCCAATCTCCACAATAAACGCAGCTGGTTTTTCACAGTTAATTGAGGTTTTGTGTCCGCGTTACAGAATTCCATTGCGACACCATTTCTCCCGTAAAGCTATTCCACAACTATACCAAAAAGTGTGTAAAAATGTAGAGATTGCGCTGAAAAATGCCATTCTGCCCACTGTTCACTTAACCACAGAAATGTGGACAAGTGGAAGTGGCCAAACCAAAGACTATATGACTGTGACAGCCCACTGGGTTGGTCATTCACCTTCACCAGCAGGAACAGCAGCAGCATGTACACCACTACGTAACATTTGTCACAGGCAGGCCACTCTTTGTATCACCGGCTTCACTAACAGGCATACGGCTGACAATTTGTTACGCAAACTGAGAGATGTGATTGATGCATGGCTTATACCACTCGGACTCTCCCCAGGGTATGTCATTTCAGATAACGCCAACAATATAGTGCGAGCATTACAGCTGGGTGATTTCCAACATATTCCCTGTTTTGCTCACACCATCAACTTGGTGGTGCAGAGCTTCCTACGAAATAACCGTGAGGTGCAGGAGATGCTTTCGGTGGCCCGTAAAATTTCAGGCCATTTCAGGCATTCAGCCACAGCATGTAGGAGATTACAGCAGCTCCAAGAGCAGTTTAACTTGCCCTGCCACCAACTTAAGCAAGAGGTGGTAACTCGGTGGAATTCCACCCTGTACATGCTTCAGAGGATGGAGGAACAGCGCAAAGCCATCCAAGCATATTGCACAAGTCATGACATTGGGAAAGGAGGGGGGATGTATTTCACTCTTGCACAGTGGGGAATCCTTTCAGTGCTGTGCAAGGTGCTGAAACCATTTGAAGTTGTGACATGTGAGGTCAGTGCAGACTCTGCTAGTTTGAGCCAAGTCATTCCTTTAATTAGACTATTGGAAAAGCAGCTTGAGAAAATGAAGGAGGAGCTGAAAGCAAGCAATTCAGCAAAGTATGTTGGCCTTGTCGATCAAGTACTTAATTCGCTTCACAATGATCCTCGAGTTATTAAGATCTTGAACTCGGATCAGTACGTTTTGGCCACTGTGCTTGATCCAAGGTTTAAAACCTACATTGAATCTTTACTTGTAAATGAGCGAGATGTGAACTTTTGCAAGGAGCTATTGCTCAGCAAGTTGGCCGCTGAACTGGGCCTCGGCTTGACGACGTGTCCTCCTTCACTTTCTCAAGCTGTTGCTCGTAAAAAATTAAATTTCCAAAAAAGAAGCAGGGAAGACACAGGGGGCAGACGAGAACAATTTAACATCTGGGCTGGTTTGAAGGATTTTTCAAAAAAAAGTGTCACTTTGCCCATAAGTCCATCCAATATGAGTATAAACATGCAAAGGATGGTGGAGGATTACTTTCAAGAGGTAGTTGATATGGAAATGTCAGACAGTCCCTTTCCTTACTGGGAAGAAAAGCAGGCCATTTGGAAACCCATGTACAAACTTGCTTTGCAATACCTAAGCTGCCCACCCTCCAGTGTGTACTCTGAACGAGTGTTCAGCACAGCAGGGAACTTAGTCAGTGATCGCCGTAGAAGGTTACTTCCCAAAAATGTGGAGAAAATGATGTTTATAAAAATGAACTACATCTTCCACGAGGAAGGCCTTCACCATCCAAGACATCCAAGCACTGACTGTTCTCTAATGGCGGATTCAAGCGGCGATGAATTGATAGTCTGTGATGATGACGTACACACTGATGAGGGTGAGGATGAAGCTGAAGATGATGCCGATAACATCTTTTTAAAACTTTCTATGTAAGTGTAGGGTGCAATCTACCCCCAAAGAGGAAAGGGACTTGTGGCATTTCCATATCACATACCATCTTGAAAGGCTGCTGTTAGGGCAATTTATCCTTAAGGGTAGGGTGTCATAGACAGAGTGACCCTAAACTGGCTTTGTCCATTTTTCATAATATTGTACAGTCTATAATGGCTGAATTTTTTAGTATTTTATACAAGTGGAGGGGGGCCTAGAGAGACAGAAACCAAACTGGCTTTCTCCATGTCAATTAATATTGTACAGTCTATAATGGCTGAATTTTTTGGTATTTTATACAAGTGGAGGGGGGCCTAGAGAGACAGAGTGACCCCAAACTGTCTTTCTCCATGTCAATTAATATTGTACAGTCTATAATGGCTGAATTTTTTAGTATTTTATACAAGTGGAGGGGGGCCTAGAGAGACAGAAACCAAACTGGCTTTCTCCATGTCAATTAATATTGTACAGTCTATAATGGCTGAATTTTTTGGTATTTTATACAAGTGGAGGGGGGCCTAGAGAGACAGAGTGACCCCAAACTGTCTTTCTCCATGTCAATTAATATTGTACAGTCTATAATGGCTGAATTTTTTAGTATTTTATACAAGTGGAGGGGGGCCTAGAGAGACAGAAACCAAACTGGCTTTCTCCATGTCAATTAATATTGTACAGTCTATAATGGCTGAATTTTTTGGTATTTTATACAAGTGGAGGGGGGCCTAGAGAGACAGAGTGACCCCAAACTGTCTTTCTCCATGTCAATTAATATTGTACAGTCTATAATGGCTGAATTTTTTAGTATTTTATACAAGTGGAGGGGGGCCTAGAGAGACAGAAACCAAACTGGCTTTCTCCATGTCAATTAATATTGTACAGTCTATAATGGCTGAATTTTTTGGTATTTTATACAAGTGGAGGGGGGCCTAGAGAGACAGAGTGACCCCAAACTGTCTTTCTCCATGTCAATTAATATTGTACAGTCTATAATGGCTGAATTTTTTAGTATTTTATACAAGTGGAGGGGGGCCTAGAGAGACAGAAACCAAACTGGCTTTCTCCATGTCAATTAATATTGTACAGTCTATAATGGCTGAATATTTTGGTATTTTATACAAGTGGAGGGGGGCCTTGAGAGACAGAAACCAAACTGGCTTTTTCCATTTCTTTACATATTTAACTATAAGTGTAGGGTGTAATATACATTCAAAGACGATGGCTGCATTGCCAATATGCATAGATGGAGAGGAAGACAATCTGTTTTGTGTGTAGAATAGGCCTACCAACGAAGAATTAAACAGTTTTTTTGGATGATTTATTACCTCAACAATTAGATTACTTGTCTCTAAAACAGTTGGAGCACTAAATTGGGTTAATTTAGGCCCAAAAACATGGATTTTCCCAAAAAATAGCAAAACAAAACCAAACAAAACCAAAACCAAAACCAAAACACGCAATGGCGGTTTTGCAAAACCAAAACCAAAACCAAAACACGACGGTAATCCAGATCCAAAACCGAATCCAAAACCAAAACACGGGGGTCAGTGACCATCTCTAGTCAAAACACAATTATCAACGAAACAGTCCCTTAAACACAACAACCCAATAAAAGTGTCTTGTTATAAAAGTCATAATTGTTCAAATAAAAGAACAGGTACAGAAATAGGCTTATGCAATTGTCTTATCAATATAGTCACAGTTGTAAAAAACAAAAATAGGTACTTAAACTCCTAATACACTGATGATGTTACAGAAATAGGATTTTTTTAATACTATCCTATCAAATGAAAAATTAAAAAGATTAGCATAAAATTGATACAATTTGCGCCTCAAAACCCCTATGTCACGGGCACTAGGAGTCTTTACCCAGGGATCACCAGGTGGTAGGCTTACCAGAGCAATATAGATGGTAATAGGGTACTCTGGTAGCTGGGTGATCACGGACCAGGAAGCAGCAGATGATGAGATGCACAGGAAAGTCTATGACTAGCAGCACTGGTAATATGGAGGTAATAGTACACGAGGAACTGTAGGACAAGGACACGTGAAGGTAGTCAGTGGTCTGCGGTAGCAAGTTGTACCACTGCTATAGTGAGGAGGAATGTCCAACAGAAACGAGGAGGTGATGAGAGTCAGCGGTCTGCGGATAGCAAGTGGTACCGCTGTCTGAGTGAAGGAGTGGAATCCAAGTGGAGGTATCCGGGGAGTCAGTGGTCTGCGATAGCAAGTTGTACCACTGCTATGTGAGAGGATACTGGAACAGGTGATACTGGAAACAGGGATCAGTGGTCTGCTACCAGCAAGTTGTACCACTGAATATATATGTGAGGAGGTGCACGGGGAGAGACTGCAACACAGGATATACACAGGCACCTTATATACGATCCACAGTAACATGCACAATATATATAAATGACTGAACAGGTCTGCAAATATAGAAAGTCTCTTGAAGTAGTCCAGCACAAGTTAACACAGTCAATGATGGCAATAGACTCAGCGGATAGCAGACTCCAGAGGAGAACCAACACAGTCCAGCAAGATATGCAATACACCAGCACAGTCAATGAGAAGTATGCATACCGTGGTTCAGAAGCAGGCAGTCAGATAGGAGTGCAGGGATACCTGAGCGGCAGGAGGCCGGCTGGATGAGAAGTAGCAGGATAGCTGAGGCAGCGGTCAGTAGGTGCAGCGCACAGATAAGTAGACCAACAGGGACACGAATCCACAGGAATCAGTAACACGTGGAACTGGACTCAAGGAGGGCCCAGGAGAGTGGAGATGATCCAGCAGAGGAGTAGTTGATGAGATATAACTCCAATGCTGACAGGAGGGTAGACCTGCGGAACACGTGAAGGCGTGGAGAGCGGATCAGCAGTAGATGGGTGATAGCGCGGTCAGCAGCAGCAGGACTCTGCGGTACACGGAGGTAACCAGTAGCAACCAATAGTTGTCAGTAGCGCTGGAACACGGGAGAGCAGAGTAGACCAGGAGCTGTTGATCACGGAGAGTAGCAAATGGCAATGAGAGCAGCAGTCTCGAGGAAACACAGGAGAGCTGAGAAGAGACTGCAGTGCACAGGAGCAGCGGATAGGAATCAGCTAACTTGTCACGATGAAGAACACAGGCGAGTTGTAGGCTGGAGGCTGTAGTGCACGGAAGCAGCGGGTAGACATCAGCTAACAATCCCGATGATGAACACAGGCGAGTTGTAGGCTGGAGGCTGTAGTGCACGGAAGCAGCGGATAGACAACAGCTAACAGTCACGATAATGAACACAGGCGAGTTGCAGGCTGAAGGCTTGTAGTGCACGGAGGCAGCGGATAGGAATCAGCTCACGGACTTGATGAGGAACAGGTGAGTGGATGTAAAGTAACGGTTGGAGTGCACAGAGGCAGCGGGTAGGAACCAGCAAACAGTCACAATGATAAGTAATAGCGTTGAAGTGGTTTGGAAGCCTGTAGTGCACGGAGGCAGCAGATAGGAATCAGCAAACAGTCACGATGATACAGTTGATGGTAGAAGTGGTATGGGAACCACAGTAGTAGAAGTGGTTTGGAAACCACAGAGGTAGAAGTGGTTTGGAAACCACAGGAATCAGCAGCGCTGAAAACACGAGGAATACAGGAACACCTTCAGAGACTCATAGGAAATGAGACTCCAAGATCAGGCAACGTGGTGTTGACCACAGGTGCTTAATATAGGGAGTGTTGCCTGATCTGCCAATTGAGTTAAAGGGACATACACTGAAGTATAGGAAAGGGCTGCGCATGCGCAGACCCTCAGGATGGAGGACGGCCACGGTTCCTAAATGTCCGGGAAGAGGCACTCACGGTCCGGTGAGTGACAGTACCCCCCCTTTTAAAGGTGGGCACAGAACGCCTGGAACCGGGCTTGTCCGGATTTTTGGAGTAGAACTTCTTCAAAAGAGCAGGAGCATTAAGATCTTCAGCTTTGATCCAAGAGCGCTCCTCAGGACCAAAGCCCTTCCAATGAACGAGGAAACGGAGGACTCCTCGCGAAATTTTTGCGTCTAGTACCTCAGTAATCTCAAAATCCTCCTCCTGATGAACTTGAACTGGCTGCGGAGCTGAGGGAGGATTTGAGAAACGGTTGATAATAAGAGGTTTGAGTAAAGACACATGGAAGGCATTAGAAATCCGAAGATTCTTAGGAAGAAGAAGTTTCACGCATACTGGATTGATTACTTGAATGATCCTATATGGACCAATAAAACGAGGGGCGAATTTCATAGATGGAACCTTCAAACGAATGTTTTTGGTAGATAACCAGACACGATCTCCAATTTTTAGTGGTGGAATAGCCCGCCTCTTCTTATCTGCGAAAGATTTATATTTGATAGATGTCTTCTTTAAACAGGTTTTGACCTGAGACCAGATATTTTTAAAGGTCTGACAAGCAGTCTCCACCGCAGGCACTTGGGTGGGCGGGAGGGCAGGAAATTCCGGAAAAGACGGATGGTGACCGTAGACCACAAAAAATGGAGTTTTGGATGATGACTCATGGTACATGTTGTTATGGGCGAATTCAGCCCAAGGAAGCAACTCTACCCAGTTGTCTTGATTGGCTGAAGAGAACATCCTTATAAAAGTCTCAAGATCTTGATTGACACGTTCAGTTTGTCCGTTAGATTGCGGATGGTAAGAAGATGAGAGTGCTAATCGTATGCCCAAGGTTTTACAAAGGGCTCGCCAGAATCTGGAAACGAATTGTACTCCTCTATCCGACACAATCTCAGAAGGACATCCATGGATACGGAAGATCTCTTTAATGAAATGTTCAGCAAGAGTAGACGAGGAAGGCAAACCAGATAGAGGAATGAAATGAGCCATCTTCGAAAATCTGTCCACCACCACCCAAATAGTGTTATGATTCTTACTAGGTGGTAAGTCAGTAACGAAATCCATACTAATATGGGTCCACGGTTTGGACGGAATGGGTAGTGGTCGCAGCAACCCAGCTGGAGTTCTGCGGGAGGATTTGAACTGGGAACATAGCTCACAGGAAGCAATGAACTCTTTGACGTCTCTCCTCATTGAGGACCACCAGTAACTTCGAGAGAGAATCTCAAAGGTCTTGTGTTCACCGGCGTGTCCAGAAAAACGAGAGGCATGGAACCACGAAAGGATTTTCCTCCTTAGAGTAGGAGGCACGAGGGTCTTCCCAAATGGTAGCGTTTTGGTGGATGAAGCAGCCAGTGAGATACATTTGGGGTCTAGAATGGTATGGTTGGAAACCTCTTCTATATCAGAGGACGTCACAAAGGCTCTAGATAAAGCGTCAGCTTTTTTGTTCTTGGCAGCTGGTTTGAAGGTTATTATTAATTCAAAACGGGAAAAGAAAAGAGACCATCTTGCTTGACGAGGGTTCAAGCATTGGGCAGACTGGAGATATGACAAGTTCTTATGATCCGTGAAGATCGTCACCGGATGGCGAGCTCCCTCCAATAAGTATCTCCATTCCTCTAATGCAGCTTTGATAGCTAGTAACTCCTTGTCCCCGATAGTATAATTCTTCTCTGCGGGCAGGAGGCCCCGAGAATAGAAGGCACAAGGATGGAATTTTTGCTGTTCCGAGCGTTGAGAGAGAATAGCTCCTAAGCCCACATTAGAGGCATCTACTTCCAGGAAGAAGGGGAGTGTCACATCAGGCTGTCGAAGGATTGGAGCCGAAGAGAAGGACTCTTTTAGTGTTTGAAAGGCTTGAAGAGCCTCAGGTGACCATTGCTTAGGATTAGCCCCCTTCCTAGTCAGGGCCACAATGGGAGATGCAATGGAAGAAAAGTCTTGAATAAAGCGTCTATAGTAATTGGCAAAACCTAAAAAACGCTGGATAGCACGAAGAGTAGTTGGCTGGGGCCAATGTAGTACAGCATTCACCTTGTCTGGATCCATCTTCAGGCCAACTCCGGAAACAATATACCCCAAGAATGGAATCTGGGGTAATTCGAATGAACATTTTTCTAATTTACAAAACAATGAATTTTTCCGTAGCCTGGAAAGGACTTCTGCCACATGTTGGTGGTGAGAAGGCAGGTCCTGTGAAAAGATCAAAATGTCGTCCAGGTAGACGACGACACATACATATAATAAGTCCCGGAAGATCTCATTGATGAAACCTTGAAAAACAGCGGGGGCATTACACAGCCCGAAAGGCATTACCAGATATTCGTAATGCCCGTCTCTGGTGTTAAACGCTGTCTTCCATTCGTCACCGGAACGGATTCTGATTAAATTGTAAGCACCACGAAGATCCAATTTAGTAAAGATACAGGCTCCCTTGATGCGATCGAATAGCTCAGTGATCAGCGGAATGGGATACCGATTCTTAATAGTAATGGCATTGAGTCCACGAAAATCTATACAAGGGCGTAAAGATCCATCCTTCTTTTTAACGAAGAAGAACCCAGCTCCAGCGGGAGAGGTGGAAGGTCGAATAAACCCACGCTGGAGGTTTTCCTGTATATACTCAGATGTAGCTTGAGTTTCAGGTAACGAGAGTGGATAGACCCGGCCCCTGGGGGGAGTCTTGCCAGGTAGAAGGTCGATCGGACAATCCCAAGAACGATGAGGAGGAAGACGTTCAGACTGAGCTTTATCAAAAACATCAGTAAATGAAGCATATTGAGGAGGGAGTCCCGGTGAGGTAGATGAGATGGAAGATTGCTGTACTTTGAGAGGAATGACTTGGGAAAGGCAACGATGGTGACATTCAGACCCCCAAGACGTGACTTGAGGGGTGCGCCAGTCAATCTGGGGAGAGTGACACTGAAGCCATGGAAGGCCTAAGACAATTGGACTTGTCGTAACAGGAAGGATTAAAAACGATATCTCTTCATGATGCAGGGCACCAATCTGAAGGGTTACTGGAGATGTACTCTGAGTGATGAGACCGTTGATGAGACGTGATCCATCTATAGCCGTCACAGTAATGGGTGTTTTTAAGGTAATCACAGGTAGAGACCATTGATTTACTAATGATTTGGAAATAAAATTTCCTGCTGCTCCGGAATCAATCAATGCCTGTGACTCAAAGGTTTTGGTAGCACAGGAAATTGTAACATCAAAGGCGCAGACTTTGGATTTCATGGAAGATGGAGAGGACTCCAGGGACCCTAACTTCACCTCTCCAGAACTAGTTAGGGCCTGGCATTTCCCGATCTCTTAGGGCAAGAGCTGAGCATATGAGTGGAATCAGCACAATAGATACAGAGTCTATTCTTTACTCTTCGTTTCCTCTCCTCTGAAGATAATTTGGAACGTCCTATCTCCATGGGAATCACAGAGGGTGAAACTGGACGAAATTGAGGGTTAGAACGAAGAGGTGCTTTAGCAGAAGTTGTTTTCTCAGCCTCTCTTTCACGAAATCTCATATCAACACGATGGCAAAGAGAGATCAGATCTTCAAGTGACGAAGGAAGCTCCTGGGTAGTCAGTGCATCTTTAATTTTATCGGAGAGCCCCTGCCAGAAGGCGGCAACTAGGGCTTCAGTGTTCCACTGAAGTTCAGAGGCTAAGATCCTAAATTGAATGACGTACTGTCCTACTGTATGAGATCCTTGTCGCAGACGGAGGATGCTGGAAGCAGCGGAGGTCACACGACCTGGTTCATCGAACACACTTCGGAATGTAGCAATGAATTTGGCACTATCTTGCAATATTGGGTCGTTTCTCTCCCACAGAGGGGAGGCCCAAGCCAGGGCTTGTCCAGAAAACAAAGAGATAAGATAGGCCACTCTGGAACGATGGGTAGAAAAATTTTGAGGTTGGAGCTCAAAATGGACTGAACATTGGTTAAGGAAACCCCTACAGGTTTTGGGGTCCCCATCGTACTTTGACGGAGTAGGCAGGTGAAGCGTAGAAGCTGTAGACACCTGGGATGGCACTGGGGAAACGGAGGAAAGCACAGGAGCCTCAGTAGTAGCTGTCACTGTCTGTCCAGATGTTCCTTGGGAGGTTAACGATTGATAACACTGAAGTAACAGCTGTTGGCGGGCATCCTGTTGCTCCACACGGCTGACCAGATGCTGCAGCATCTCTTTGGCTGTAGGTTCCGTATCTGGGTCTGTCATGGCCTGATCTTACTGTCACGGGCACTAGGAGTCTTTACCCAGGGATCACCAGGTGGTAGGCTTACCAGAGCAATATAGATGGTAATAGGGTACTCTGGTAGCTGGGTGATCACGGACCAGGAAGCAGCAGATGATGAGATGCACAGGAAAGTCTATGACTAGCAGCACTGGTAATATGGAGGTAATAGTACACGAGGAACTGTAGGACAAGGACACGTGAAGGTAGTCAGTGGTCTGCGGTAGCAAGTTGTACCACTGCTATAGTGAGGAGGAATGTCCAACAGAAACGAGGAGGTGATGAGAGTCAGCGGTCTGCGGATAGCAAGTGGTACCGCTGTCTGAGTGAAGGAGTGGAATCCAAGTGGAGGTATCCGGGGAGTCAGTGGTCTGCGATAGCAAGTTGTACCACTGCTATGTGAGAGGATACTGGAACAGGTGATACTGGAAACAGGGATCAGTGGTCTGCTACCAGCAAGTTGTACCACTGAATATATATGTGAGGAGGTGCACGGGGAGAGACTGCAACACAGGATATACACAGGCACCTTATATACGATCCACAGTAACATGCACAATATATATAAATGACTGAACAGGTCTGCAAATATAGAAAGTCTCTTGAAGTAGTCCAGCACAAGTTAACACAGTCAATGATGGCAATAGACTCAGCGGATAGCAGACTCCAGAGGAGAACCAACACAGTCCAACAAGATATGCAATACACCAGCACAGTCAATGAGAAGTATGCATACCGTGGTTCAGAAGCAGGCAGTCAGATAGGAGTGCAGGGATACCTGAGCGGCAGGAGGCCGGCTGGATGAGAAGTCCCAGGATAGCTGAGGCAGCGGTCAGTAGGTGCAGCGCACAGATAAGTAGACCAACAGGGACACGAATCCACAGGAATCAGTAACACGTGGAACTGGACTCAAGGAGGGCCCAGGAGAGTGGAGATGATCCAGCAGAGGAGTAGTTGATGAGATATAACTCCAATGCTGACAGGAGGGTAGACCTGCGGAACACGTGAAGGCGTGGAGAGCGGATCAGCAGTAGATGGGTGATAGCGCGGTCAGCAGCAGCAGGACTCTGCGGTACACGGAGGTAACCAGTAGCAACCAATAGTTGTCAGTAGCGCTGGAACACGGGAGAGCAGAGTAGACCAGGAGCTGTTGATCACGGAGAGTAGCAAATGGCAATGAGAGCAGCAGTCTCGAGGAAACACAGGAGAGCTGAGAAGAGACTGCAGTGCACAGGAGCAGCGGATAGGAATCAGCTAACTTGTCACGATGAAGAACACAGGCGAGTTGTAGGCTGGAGGCTGTAGTGCACGGAAGCAGCGGGTAGACATCAGCTAACAATCCCGATGATGAACACAGGCGAGTTGTAGGCTGGAGGCTGTAGTGCACGGAAGCAGCGGATAGACAACAGCTAACAGTCACGATAATGAACACAGGCGAGTTGCAGGCTGAAGACTTGTAGTGCACGGAGGCAGCGGATAGGAATCAGCTCACGGACTTGATGAGGAACAGGTGAGTGGATGTAAAGTAACGGTTGGAGTGCACAGAGGCAGCGGGTAGGAACCAGCAAACAGTCACAATGATAAGTAATAGCGTTGAAGTGGTTTGGAAGCCTGTAGTGCACGGAGGCAGCGGATAGGAATCAGCAAACAGTCACGATGATACAGTTGATGGTAGAAGTGGTATGGGAACCACAGTAGTAGAAGTGGTTTGGAAACCACAGAGGTAGAAGTGGTTTGGAAACCACAGGAATCAGCAGCGCTGAGAACACGAGGAATACAGGAACACCTTCAGAGACTCATAGGAAATGAGACTCCAAGATCAGGCAACGTGGTGTTGACCACAGGTGCTTAATATAGGGAGTGTTGCCTGATCTGCCAATTGAGTTAAAGGGACATACACTGAAGTATAGGAAAGGGCTGCGCATGCGCAGACCCTCAGGATGGAGGACGGCCACGGTTCCTAAATGTCCGGGAAGAGGCACTCACGGTCCGGTGAGTGACACCCTACTATAAAAATGTTGGGCGCAAATATGCACGCTGCCATTTCTTCGGCTCTGATGACTTTGCTGCTTGTTGTGGTGGATTTGGCTTTGCTCATCCAGTTACTGTTTCCAGAATTCCTTTACCAGTGGTGCACAGTTTGTATGGCCGTTAATTCGCTACCGAATAGCTTGACAACAAAACTGCTTTCTTAAAAACACAAATTATTTTTTATTCTGCACTTCTCTAATCTTACAGATGTCTAGGGATTGTAGGAATTGTGTTTTTTCACAGGACAAGGCAGAGGAAGAGCTACGACTTCAAGATTCAAGTGAAGAGGAAGCAGTGGTTAAGAGTACCGAACCCGTTCCAGCTCCTTTAACATCTGCCATTCCAGAGGCAGGAGATGAACAGGACATGGGTGACCAGGAATCGTGCGAGGATTATGGCGGAGGCGAGGGGCCCAGCACTTCAAATCGCGCTCCATGCTTTAGCGAGGCTGAAAATAAAGTCTTGGTTTCTCAGGTAACAAAGTGATATTTTCATTTATTCCCCTGAACCCCCATCCCCAATGTAAATGTTCACCTATAGTAGTAATATTTCTTTTGCAAAATGAACACTTGAAGTCACCTCATTAATGCTCACAAATGTTTACTTTAATTATAGTTTTCCATCCATGTACACTGTAGAAGCAAATTATATTTCTATATGCTTAAAACCCCATTAAAATAATGTTGCAATCAGATGCACTCACCTCCAAGGTATAGGGGCTGGCTTGGGAGCCACACCCAAATGAACCTTAGATACTAATATTTCCCACCCTCAATGTATGTTAACACTAATTTGACTGCTACTTGAAATTGGCCATACATATTTTAAATACACAAACCACAAAAAAACCTCCCTTTTACCCTTTTAGTATTTTTTATTTTCACACCATGCTACATCTAGATCTCTTATATCTTCTCTGTCTAAATTAGAGCTGTGCACATTAATTTTATGGCTTTTACACTGCTTACAACAGAGCTATTTTCTATCTGTAATCTGTGCAGTCAAGTGTCAATTCACCCCATCTCTATCTATTTAATCTTGACTGTTTGTATACATGTACATTTGTAAAGACAACAACTATCTTTTTAAGGTGTCATCCACAATGTTACACTGAAGATAAGTGTAGTGTAATAATATATAATGCTACATTTTAAAAATAAAGTTTTAAAAAATAATGCCATTTCATATTGTTTATTTTTATAGGTTTTGCGATTCAAGGACAAGATCCTTGGCAAAGAGGGTATGAAGACCAGCTACCACGTCAGAAGGAAGATCTGGGGTTCCATCGCCAAAGCTGTGTCAGCAGTCCGTGGCATCCCTCAAAACGAGGAGTCTTGTAAGCAGCGGTTTCGTGATTGCAGGAAAAGTACCAAGGTGAAGATTGCGAAGACCTCCCAATGGCCTGATGGTAAGAACAGACACAAGGTCGCCTGGAAGAAGAAGTTGCGCGATGACCTGAACACACTTCGGATGAAGATGTTTCTCCTGTGAAAACTCTGAAAGGGAAATTGATGGCGCATGGTAAGGTTTTTACAATATAATTTATACTGTATAATTTAGGCATACTGTTCACCGCACCACGTTTAGCAACCTTTAACTAACAGTAGTTTTCCCAAAATGTATACATTTTTTCTTCTTTCATTTATCACAGTTAAAAAAGGCAAGGCAAGGGATTTCAGCAGGACCATGAGGAAGAAAGCACTCATCTCTCAACAGGTAATTGTAGCTTACTTATAAAGGAACTTTAAGGTGTAAATTAAATACTCCCCAAACTAAAATAAGTTATAATTTCAGATACACAAACTTCAGGGTTAATTGAGGAGTCTGTCCATGACTCAGAATATAACTGTGAAGTCCTTGGACACGAAGAATTGTCAGCTTCCTCAGTTTTCTCTGTGCAAGATATTTTCATTTAGTACATGTTACCGTTAAACCTGTAATCTTCTCACATGTCCTGCCACAAAAATATAAATTAATAGTTAACAATTTTTACTCTCTGCTATCAGCTAAGAGAAGAACTGTTGAGGAACTACCTGAGCATGAAAGTCATGAAGACACTGTGATCGATTTGGAGAATGTTTCCACTGAAGTCCATCCAACAGAAGATTTACATACAGTGGAAATGGAAGCCCACCAAGCAACAATAGAAGTAGAGGATGCCGCTCCACCTGAATCTAAGCAAGCCACAGTTCAGTTTCAGGACACCATGCAATCTGAAGCGGTGGACCATGTTACAATCGAGGTCACGGACATAACATAAGAAACTGCAGAAAGGGTGAATACACCTCCATCACATGCTGAAGTTCCTAACATCTCCCCTAAAGCAACACAGAATGAGGATGAAGGGCGTGACTATGCAACTTCACAGGACCAAGCCACTCATTCCTTGGTGATTTGAATGCTTTTGGACAATCAGAGTCAAATTTTGGCAAATCAGAATCTCTTTGCCCAAACACTTTTGAACCAGGGAATGCGTCAAATAGAACATTCCACAGCACTCAGGAACATTCAAATGTCACAGCATCAAAGTTGGAAATGTGGATAACACAGCAGCAGGCGGCTGCAGCGAGCATTAGAGTTTCCACCAGTCTGCAACTTCGGGTAAATGAAATGTTGAGAAGAAATGTCCAAGAAAGTGCTGCAACGCATTCCCAACCTGCTCGGGTACCAAGCTCGGAAACATCTACACAAACAGATGTAACAGAAAGTGAACACCAAACAACTTCCATCGAAGAACCGCCTCATTGTTGAAGACAGAAGAGTCGCCTGCCCTGCGCCACTGCAGCACATCAGGTAATTACAATTGTCAACAGGCCCGGCGCTCCCATTAGGCAACGTTAGGCAGTTGCCTAGGGCGCCGGGCTCTGAAGGGTGCCACAGGATTAAAAAGCCGGTATACTTTATACTGTAAAACTGTGCGGCGACCGCGGGCATACCTTCCACGGCCGACGCACAGCTATGGATCACCATCGCCGCAACGGCCCCCTACAACAGCTGATGGGGCGCGCGCGTCTCCGTCTCCTCCACTCCCCCTCCCCTCACTGACTGTCGGGCGTGACATCATCATCAGGGCCCGACAGTGTCAGTGAGGGACGGGACCCTGCAGAGAGGAGCAGCGTTATGGAGTGTAAGGTAAGGAAAGTCCTGGGGGCGGTTATTTTGGAGGGGGGGTGGCGGATTTTTTTTTTTTTTTTTTGGGGGGGGCGGATATTTTGGGGGTGGGTGGCAGATTTATTTTGGGGGGGGGGGCGGATTTCAAAATTGCGCCTATGGCGCCGGGGATCCTAGCACCGGCCCTGATTGTCAACCAACAAATATCTCTCCTTTGGTCCTTTTTATTAGTTATTTTTTTCTCTATATATTTCTGTGACTGTTTCACCCCTATCTGAACTCTGACAGCCTTCTTATCATTTATCACTCTTTAATTAACTTTTCCGATGTGTATAGTTTTTTTTTTTCTTTATTAGGGTCGGTTGTATAATCTATTGATAGACATTGTAAATTCAACTACAGAATGTGTACTCAAGTGTTTTGTAAGATAACTTCTTCAACTCTCAAGATACACAATGAATAAATGTACCGTATTTCTCCATGTATATGATGCACCCATGTATAAGACGCACCTTAAATTTGGGTCCCATTTTTTTTTTTAAAAATGTATTAAATAAAGTTATTGAACTCAAGTTATTCCCAGCATCTGACAGGAGATTGCAAATCTGGATGTGAAACTGTTAATACCAGCGTCTGACAGAAGATTACAAATGTGCATGTGAAACTGTTAATCACTGTTAATACCAGCGTCTGACAGCAAGGCAGCGCTATTGCACAGCATTGTTGACAAGAGACAAGTCACGTGACTTGTCTCATGGGAACTCTCGGTCACGTGATTTACAGCTCAGAGGGAGGAGACGAGAAGTGCGGGAAGCTGAGTCTCTTTCAGCAATGTCATGCTGCATCCCTGGGTGATCATTCTGGACTTGGAGGTAATAGGTAAATACCGCTGGCACTGTGTAAGATGCACCCAGTTTTTAGACGCCAAATTTTTGGGAAAAAGGTGCGTCTTATACATAGGAAAATAAGGTAAATGAAACAGCATTTCTAGATCTAAGTATATAACAAAAAATACTTCTAATCAGTAGGTCTAGTCCTGTTTTTATCATTCTTTTTTTGCAGTGGTAATCTTTATAAATCTCCATAGTTAAAATATTATTTTTAAAGGTTGGTAAAAAGATGTGTACAACTTTTTTTTTTCATTCAACAGATGTTACAAATTCAGCTTCACTGTGAAAGCAAAACCTTCATTGAATATCTTCACGAAGAAAACATGCAGTAACTGAAATTAAAACAGAGTGACCTACATTTGAGAGCATCCTACAAAGCTTTATCAATCATTTGAACACATTCACCCCAATTTTGTAGAAAATCATTGTACATTATTATTGTCATAAAATAAATTATGTTCATATTCTGTATATTGCAAACAGTGGTTTTTCACTATATATTGTTAATGATTATATTTCTAATAAAAAGTTGCTGTTTTTCAAATTACACTGTCTGAATTCATTCTAATTTAATTTTTCTATGCAATTAATTAAAATACATAAGTGTTGCAAGGGGTCTATGGATCATGTGGTTGTAAAGCGCTACGGAATCTGCTGGCGCTATATAAATAAATGATGATGATGATGATGTGGGTTAATTTACTGGTTAACTTGATAAATAGTATAATATACTTTGTAAATTTTCAAATAAAAACTTAGAATAACACACAAATAAATATTTTCAAGTAAAAAAAAGGACATTATGACATAAGTTGACCAACAATCACTTTATAAATTTAGTCTGAATCACAAAGTTTATAACCTACATAGTAATAAAATTTAAACAGTTTAACTCCTATAGTGTGCTCTGCATGAATGGGCATTATTTGCAAGAATTATATATTTTTAAAAAACCTGTCTAAAAAATCACCTAATACACGCTACATAACATTGATAGTAACAGTCATTAACATAACATGGTCAGTAACCCACCAGTGTTATGAATGTGTCTTTTATTGTGAAATTAAAAATGTCTAAATTTCAAAGTTGTAATTAATAATAAATAAAAACACAACATTAAATTTGCTGTAGAAAGTACATTTATTACATATGGAATAACGTTGTATTACAAAGATGTATGGCATCTGATTCAACAGTTAAATTTAGTATACTAATTCCCCACACTGTTTGTTAAGAAATTGCTATTGTCTGTGGCTTACAGTCTACACGTATTAACAAACTGCAAACCTGTTGCCAAATTTATTAGCTAACAAATTTCACGCGACCATGTCAATTGGCTGTGTATCTGTTACAAGTGTTAACTAACAAACAGTAAATTACTACAGAGACACACAGTCTGACATCTACATCTTTGGGCTATAGTTCAGACATTCATTTATAGTGTAAATAATTACGCAATGTAGGTAAATAGTCCAATCTCACATCTGCCCCTATAAAAACTTCTCCAGACCAGAGTCACATTGCCACTTATTACTATTGCTTTTGTGTTGTATACCTGGCTTTGCCTGACTCTTTTACAGAGAACGGATTTTGCTATATACCCCTTTGGGATACCAGCTTTCCATTCCGCTGTTATCCAGCTTTGTGATGAATCTCTGCAATTTCGAGGAATCGTTTAGAATTCGTTTAGAGGCGGATTATACTACTGCCGAAATTATGGCGACTGCATCTGTTTCCCTAGTGCCATCTCAGAAAGGTGGAAATCTACTCAGCGTTGATGGATTTCTTTTCACCAAGAACAAACAGTGTGGAGAAAGGTGTTATTGGCATTGTAACGAGTTTAAGAATGGCGCTTGTCATGCATGGGCCATCACCGTGGAATTTGGCAATAGCCGTGAGCTCATCTCACACACTGAACATAACCATGCAGCAAGGGCAGAAAGAACTGATGTTGCCAGAGCAAGACACAACATCAGGGAACGGGCACGGAATACGGTGGAGACCCCGGCACAGATCATCATCAAGTGTGACAGCAGAAATGCCATTAACAAGCATAGTGTACATGCCAAATCGATCTGCTCTCAGGCAATGGTGGAGAGAGTGAGACTCGCTGACATGCCAGCACAACCAACACCTCTAAACAATATAAATGTCCCCGATAATTTAAAAGAGATCGGTGGGGATCAATTTTTCAGGAAGGACACCACATTTGGCACCGAATGAATTTTACTGTTTGAAACTTGTGAAAATTTGGAAAAACTACAGGCCGCATATTGGGTGATGGATGGCACTTTCAAAATGTGCCCAACATTATTTAGGCAAATATACAACATCCATCCTATGATTGGCACTAATGAACACACCAGATGTTTTGTGCCACTGGTTTATGGATTACTTTCCAGTAAAATCCAGGAGTGTTATCAAGTTTCTAGAAGAACACCAGGATTATGCCATGGAATTTGACATCGACCTGACACCACAATATTTCCTCAACGATTTCGAGATAGCTGCAATGAAAGTCACTCAACTAGAATTTGGAACCTGCCAGCATAAATGTTGCTTGTTTCACCTGGGTCAGATAACCTTTACCGTAGCATACAGACAGCAGGATTAGCTCAGCTGTATGACACTGGCCCAGCATTTGCGCTCCGCATGAGGCATTTGCAAGTCCTTGTCTTTTTGCCCCCAAACGAGATCCCAGATGCCAATGATGAATTGAAAAGACATTTACTGGAAAATGCAGAACCGGTCGTTAAATATTTTGAAGGAAATTATGTTCTTGGTAGACGACGCAAAAGAACTCACAGCCATTCTACAAGAACAGCATTGTTGTCCCCCCCCCCCTAGAATGTGGTCGATGCATTATAATAACAGGTTGGGCATCCCGCGAACAACTATTAAATTGGAAGGTCGGCACCGGCAATGGAACAGCATATTGGGCGTGAAGAAATTTGGTGTGTTCAACCTAATCACCTATTTCATTAAAGAACAAAACAACACAAAAGCTCAAATACAGAAGGTGACTGCCATCACTTAAGGGACAACACCACAACGGGAGCAAAAAGAACGGGAAACTGCATTATAAACATCGGCCAGAGGGAAACACTGGACCTAATGACATATTTAAGAGGGATCACCTACCACTTATAAACAAGTTGGTTGTGCCAATACAATATATGCACTACAAGCTGCCTTTCCGAAAATTGCCCGTAAGTTTGCACTTAGAGTAATGTCTGAGCATGAGCAATGTTGATCGGCACGCGACCAAAATGAAAAGGCGATTGATGTTTTTTTGCTTAAAATGTTGTTTTTCCTGTAGGAAATTGTGTGCCTGAGGTGGAATTCAAACAAGTCAGGATGTCAAGCTGCCCTCCCGAATATTGCCTGTAAGTATGCACTTAGAGCAATGTCTGAGCATGAGCAATGTTGACTGGCGCGCGACCAAAATGAACAGGCGATTGATGTTTTTTGCTTAAAATGTTGTTTTTCCTCTAGAAAATCATGTGCCTGAGATAGTCTTCAAACAAGTCTGGATGTCAAGCTGCCCTCCCGAAAATTGCCCGTAATGTCTGAACACTGCGCTACCACATGTTACAAACTACTTTTTAATGCTACTTTTATATTAACTGTAACCTTTTTCTACCTAGGAAATTAAAGACATATTGTATGCTAAGAAGTGGAGGATGCTGAATAACAATTACCTCAGGCCTGTGAACATTTCAACAATAGAAAGAATCTATAAAATACAGTGGATGTAAAGTATTTAATGACCAATTTATTTTCCTTAATTTACAACTAAATTATGTGTTTTCATTTTTTTGCTCATAGACAAGAAAATACGCAGCAAATAGGCATGTGTCTTTAATATTATATTAAAGGATTAATCAACACACATGGAGAAGAATATGAACATAAAATTATTATGGACGACAACCAGGGTGAGTATATGTATTAGATTTGACTATGAAAATATAATATATTTTTTTCATAAAGTAAGACCGTATTTAATTTTAAACACATTACCATTATTAGGACAGATATTAAATTGGATGAAGATTTGGAGTTTGTCTTATAGGATCCAATGTACAATAAATAAGAATTACATGGTTTTTATATTCTCTATTCCATACAGAAAACTATTACAAAGACAAAACGGGGTCTATCACTGTTATATATGATTATAACTGGTAGATCGTGGAGTGATGGCATAGGACCTTCCATTTCCTAATCAAATGTGAGCACTTATCTTGCAAGGGCTATGGCATAACATATATATTTTTGCAGTTATGCTTAAACATTTTAGATGTTACAGTAATTGAAGTGTTTTAAACAGGAACTTTACATATATTGTTATTATTTTCTATACAGTTTCTTATGCTAACAATGTCTTTTTTGTTTTTCAAAAATACAGTGGAAATGAAGAATTGAGAAAAACAGATTTAACTGGCCAATCTATGTATGATCTGTGAATTGTACATTAACAACATTAAACCTACTGGTTTTAATAATGACAATATTAATAAATGAACATTAAATTACTACATATACAAAAGAATGTCTGTGCAATGCTTACATGACAAAAAGAACTATGTTTTAACTAACAAATAATTGGTTGTATTTAAAACAGTCAAAAAAATTAAAATGTCAAAATAAGAAAGAATTACAATAACATGTATATAACAGTATTGTACAATATGATTAAAATGGTTGAGAATATAATAATAAAACATAATTACCGTATATACTCGAGTATAAGTCGACCCGAATATAAGCCGAGGCACTTAATTTTACCACAAAAAACTGGGAAAATTATTGACTCGAGTATAAGCCTAGGGTGGGAAATGCAGCAGCTACTGGTAAGTTTCAAAAATAAAAACAGTGCTGGATATCGTTAACACTGGGCTCCCAATAATACAAACGTGAGGTTGTAAATGAATATATCAAAATTTATTGTTATTAAACATCAATAAAATTTTATAAGTACATAATATATACCCATATCCTAATAAATTGTACACAAATGGTTAAACTAAATCCTCTGCACTTGGTATCAAGCCTAATAGGTGAACACAGATATAAATAACATTCACTAAAGACAACTCAGATCATTAATATATAAATCAATGAGACAGTCTGTGGATACTAAATGCATGTGCCAGTTAAGTTTATTCGCCTTTAGAAGGTGATGAGCAGTTACTCCTAAGTGTTCAGAACAGTATAGTAATTTAGGCTTTAGTAATGCAAAAGATGCTGCACATACACTAAATCATACTTACCTACTTTCTTCAGCTCCCTTCCGGGAGCCAGCCAGTGGAGGGGGGCGTGAAGGGGCGGGGTGGCCGAAATCGCGTCATTTCGGCCCCGCCCCCTGTGACGTCATGACGCAAATTGCGTCATTTGACAGCGGGGGCGGGGCCAAACGCCGCGATTCACCGGGAATCGCGGCGTTTGGGATCTAATTCTGCCCACTTCACTAGGAAGTGGGGCACTTCCTAGTGAAGTGGGCAGAATTCGGGAGATTGCCACACTCGCCCGGGAGTCCGGGAGACTCTCACAAAATGCGGGAGTCTCCCGGACATTCCGGGAGAGTTGGCAAGTATGCACTAAATAGAATTTGATATAATAGCTCAGATAAAGATAAGTTTGATTTTGTTTGCTGGAAGAAACATTTTAACAGAACAATACAATTTGCTTTGTGTGATTTAACCCTTATTATACTTGAAGTTTGGGATGTTTTTAGACTTTTCAATGATTTCACAGTTATGCAAAAGAATCTTCAGACACTTATTAATAGGTGACAAAAAATGAAAATATTGGACTTTATAAAACTGCTGCAAATAATTGCAGTGGACAAGTCAGGGTACTCACATGTGTCTCTGACCAGCGGGGCTAGATGGAAATGTCCCGGTCTTTAGCTTTGACTGACAGGCTTCTTTTCATTTACTTTATTGTTCCATGTGCAATGAACACACAAAAACGGGCTACAATAAAATGGTGGCTGACAGTGATCCACAGAGGCTGCAGATGCCTGCAGATGAGCGGGGGAGACTGGAAAACGGAGTCCAGGTAAGTGGGACTCGAGTATAAGCCGAGGGGGGCTTTTTTCAGCACAAAAAATGTGCTGAAAAACTCGGCTTATACACGAGTATATACGGTATATTTATTCTTTAAAATATATACATTACAAGGTATACATCAATTTGCTTTAATTTACATCTGAATTAATATAAACATAGACAATTATACATCATAAACGGCAACAGTTAAAATAAAATATTGGTTAATAATAACAGTTCCTCCAAGAACAAAAGATTAAGGTTTAATTAAGTACCAATTATGAACACAACAAAACATCTGACCTATTATTGGTATTAAAAACATACCAACTGGCGTAATGCTTTGTGAGTATGACAAAAAAGGCTAGTAGCAAACACGGCTACAGATTTCATGACAACATATAGTAATAACAAGCATGGTCGAGAAAAGTAAATATGTTCATCTAACTTCAAAGTTATCTTAAACTATTATGGCCCTAACTTCTTTAATTGTCAATAATAATATTGAATATGTTAAAAAAGATACAGAGACTGTAATGTATCATAAAGCTAATATATAATGTAGTAATTGGGTACATATGGAATTACCTAACTATTAATGATATTGATTGCACTCTGACCGTTTTCCCACACCTTTTTCGCGTGAGTAAATGGACTTTTTTTTCAGTAATAGATTATCAATTTGGGTTTGTTTACCAAAATAATGTGTAGGATTTATATCTCAGTAGTGATTTTTGATGTAGACATTAATGTTCTGTCGTTAATATAGGATGTAGGAATATACTTAGTGGGAATTGCGGTTTTGTAGTTATTATTTCAGAGTCATTTTTATTTTGGTAAATATTTATGTCGTGTAGGTAATATTTAATGTCAGATATTTTGTTGTAGTGATTTTTATATTTGTAGGTAATATTTCTCAGTAGGCATTTCTTGTGTAGACATTTAGCACTGTCGTTCACCTTTATTGTAGTCATTTATGCTATCGTTATTTAAAATTAGTAGGAATTTTATGTATGCCGTTATATTATGTTGAGGCATAGCTCCCGTCTTTTTTACATTGCGCCTACTATGTAGCTGTCGTGATAATGCACTTGGAGGCATTCTAGTGTAGTTCTATTGGTTGTCGTTATTTTCAGTGTCATTAATTTGTACCCAAACCTGTCTATAATCATCAACATTTATTTATGTAGCGGTAAGATAAGGAAATTCTTTTCTTGGCTACTGCTGAATGCTCTGGCCTTTGAAAAATGTATTGTGTGCGTAGTCTTTGAATTTTTGTAGTATGGGTGAATGCAGCCTTCGTCTATCATTATCAACATTTTTTTATATAGCGACAGCAAATTATGTAGCGCTTTACAATTGGGTAGCTACTTGTCTAAATATCTACTGATGCCTCTGTCCATCTAATGACATCTGATTGTTACTGCCTCCTCACTCTCCATGATGCATGCTGTGTAACGTTCCAAATTTAGTGTGTGCCTAGCGTTTCAACATTTTTATCTGTTGCACTTTACACTAATTTTTTTTGTTGTTTAAATCTGTGACTGGATCACTTATAAATAACTTATGGTTTAAATTTATTTAAAGGAAATAGCGCAGGGCGCTTATGTATATAATTGCCAATGCACTTATTTTCTATATTGTGCATATTTTGATATATGAAATCCTTATTTCTGAGACCAGGGGAAGAAATGTGTTTCTTGTTTAACCTTGCTAGAGAAGATGCATTATTTCTGGAGGTATATATCTGATACAATAAGCCTTTGTGGATGAAAGTCTTTTGTGCATTGTGATGTGGGGAAATGGCTTGTTTGGGGTTTGTACCTTTCTTTGGGAATTTGTACACTGCAACTGTCTGAAGAAAGGATTCATGTTAATTAGACCCTTTGACTTGATAGCAGATTTCCTGCCTCTGAAATAAGATACAGGAAATCACAGCAAGGCTTTGGGATATCACAGATAATTGTATATATTGTTAGATTTACATTGCAGATTAATAGATGTTTTCGTAAACAGGTTACATCCTGATTCTAAACATAGCTCAGACCTCGAGGGGGCTGGCTTACCCAGTGAGGCTGTGTTCAAATGTGTATAAAAACAGCCCTGTTTTGTATTAAAAGATGTTCTTCTGATGTCATCTGACCTTAACACTGATACCTCCAATCAGTGTGACTGCAACTAAACATCACTTGCTTCAAAGACCTGCTTGAAAATATCTTCCATGCTGAAAATCCTGTTAGTAGTTGATTAGACCGAAATCTAATCCATTCCCAGCTGTTTCAGAGATTTTACCCAGCTTTTCCGGTACCATCACTCTGCCTGCTACCCTGCAGCTCTGGTCAGTGTGATAGGTCAGGGGGGGATTCATCCACAGCAACCCTGATCCTTAGTAAAAGGTCAGGAGTACCAGTCCAGGTACACCAGTAACGGGGTACACTCACAGTGTCAGTTACCCAGAAGAAACCCGATACTGGATGCTGGTAAGGAGTCCAGTGGTGGCAGCATTTGTAAGCCCCTCCCACTGCGGCAAGAGGGCGCATTTGGGATAACGAAAGGGAACGGTGGCAAAGTAAGCCCAGTCGGTTCCCAGCAACAACAGACAGGGTGGCATAGGTGGTCCATCCTGTCAGAAAATCATCTAATGGGCATGCTTCAGTTGGTGGCATGGCAGATGACATTTTTTTTGAAGCTGCTGCAATGTTCTATACGCGGTCGCTGTATGTCGAAAATGCCTAGAAAAAACCTTCACACGCAAACACCCGTTTTTAAGTATAGATGTCACTGAAAGACCCTTTACACACTGACTAGTATTGAAAAATAGAAAATATTAGACTATATAAGGGTGTGCAGCTGCTGCTGAACCTCACAAGTAAACACCATTTTTTAATATGGATGTCAGTGAAAGACCCTTTCAAAATTGAAAAGCATTGAAAAACAGAAAAGATTACAATGTAACCTGGTGAAATTACTAAAATAAATAAAACAAGATTCTTAGTAGTTCACAAGGTTTGATACCTAGGCTTGCAGCGGCTTAGGTGGATGTATGTTAATTTATCCCTAACAATATTCCAAAACTAGGTATAACTGATTTAAGTAACTTTTTGCTGACTATGGTAGTGTTTGTTTTGGCAATTAGGTAGGCCTATACCCATCTAAAGTCTATAAAAACAACTAGCAAAACATATTTATTGTCATCTGATGAAATCAATTTGCAGATTTGCAGATTTACAAATGAGCCCCAGGGCGAAGTTTGCTTGTATGACAATACTGTTGTATAATGGATATAATACCGGTACAAATCAATCCTTATTTACAACAGAAATCATTCCTCCTTTGCTGATGTGTGCCTTTGGAGCCACCAGGCAGGTGCAGTGTGAGCTTGCTTGAGAGCACTTATTAAGATGGATCAGCTAAGTGGAGAGGCAAAGCTTTGAGCCTATAGCTGCAACACAGATCGGGATGTGTTACCAGCATAATGAAAAGGAGAAAATAGAAAAGGAATTGCAAGTAACTTTGTCTAATCCTTCATTATAAGAAAGAATGTATGTACACCTTCATGGCTATATTAGCCAATAAATGACAGTGCTGGTGAGAAAATATAACTTGAAATGAAGTGTTTGAGGGTTTTACAGCAAAGATGCATGGAATATAGGCACACATATCAGGTGCGCACGCAGGGGGGGTTTCTGGGTCTCCAGAAACCCCTCCTCTCCGCTAAAGAAGTACCCCTACATAGCGGCACTGTACTATATAGCAGCCGGGGCGCTGCCAAAGCAGCGTCCGCGACGCCGCGGACGCTTCTTTGACAGCGCTGCGGCTGCTGTATAGTACAGTGCTGCCGAAACGGAGCTGCTGCACTCTCTGTTTTTTTTGGGGTGGGGGGTATGTTTATGGTGTCATCACAAGGTTGTCACAGGTTGTCACATTATTAATATGGGTTGTGAGTCTGTCATATTTTATATGTTGTGATGTTATATTTGAATGATGGTATATTGAAATGTAAAGGTTAAGTTACTACATGTGGGTGACATGGAATAAATTGAGGAGGCCACCATCTACAACATCGCCCTCCAACAACACAAATGGATTGCCTTTTTGCCAGTCCAGTTGCCCACATCTCCTATGATTACGAGAAAGGTTTGTCGAGGATTCCTGCAAGCTTTCAAACACGGCAACTCCATAATTTCAGGGAGATTATCCATTGTATCCTCTATCATATCTGTCAAGATATTTTGGCCTTTGACTCAGTTGCTGAAACATCCGGCTGTACTTGCTGTTGGAGGACTTCCTTAAACAACTGAAATCTCTGACCAAAATGAGCGGGTAAGGGAACTTTTGTTGCATAAGAATCAGGTCAGGTGAAGAACCAGCCATGAAAGGATGAAAGAAGGGGGACTTATAAAGGGAGGCTGACCAATAGCAGATATGACTAACATACAGGTGAGATAATCACAGGTACAAGGCATAGCTGACAGTCTGTACTAAGAAAAGAGATTTAAAGTGAAAGTCAGTTAGAGGCTCGGGCAGAGATACCCGGGGAACGGAGTGTGACATATATATATATATATATATATATATATATATATATATATACAAGTTAACCCGTGCATGATACTCATGCATTCTAGTCAAATCAAGCTACTTAAGGTGTTAAAAAGGTTCTTGTTATGCATTTGGGCCATAGCCCAGGCCTCAACCACTCCCCACTGTCACCCCCAGCAACCACCAACCACTCCCAACTGTCACTTCTCCTTCAAGAAATATATATATATATATTTTAAATCTTTATAAACTCTTTTAACAATTAACAAATTAAATTAACAAATTAAAAACATCTTAGTATACCAAATTTCAGCCCTTTCTGAATTTTTTTTCCCACACACACTAAGAATTTAGTAGGTCAGTGTATAACTCTGCCCAGCAGGTGGCGCTGCAACACACAGACAGACAGACTAACACACGCCACTAGACATTTATATTATATATATCTATATAATTGTTATAGCCCATAATTAACTGAACTGTGTTATCATTCTTTGACGGTCCAAAGTTTTTTTATCCAGGAAATCACTAATTAGTTTCTCACTGGACACTGTCATAATTTCTGGCAATGTCCATCTCAAGTTCCAAGACACTCATTTTTGCAAAATAACAAAATTGTCATTTTCGTAGGAAGTTTAGTTGCATTTTATCACTAGCTGCAAGGGCAGAGCAGAGCTGGTAGAATTGTCACACGCTGATGTGTACTTGCTGACAGTTTACACAGGCTTGTGCATCCTCCCATAGCCTTCAGTGTTACACTTTTACGTAAGTTTTTCAAAATTGGTAACACGTACAAAGGCTCAAGGGTAAACCATAACTATACAGTACAAAATAATTCTTTACATAAAATTATATGTGATAAAAACTTTCAGAAACTATTTTACTTTTTTAAACAAAATAGCCTGTAATGTTGTAGTCTGTTTGATTTGAGAAGATGACAGCCTCATTCATCTTGAGTATATCCCACACATCAAACACATGGATTAACCAACACAACTGATTCTCGATTAGAGCAAAGATTACTTTAAATATCTCAATTTGGAGTCTTCAGGAAAAAGAGATGGACTTGGATTTATAGCTTGATTCTCAAAAGCCGAATGTTGAAAATATATTTCTCCATTTCTGGATATTCTCTTCCATATCTATGAATAATTCACTATCATTTTCACAAACCAAGAGGGTCAAAGAAGCAACTTATATCCTGAGTTTTTTTTTCCTTTAAGAAGCTAGAGATGGTCGGTCACTTTGATGCTGGAAGATCAACACAAAACTATACAAGCAGCTGAATACAAAATGTTCCGTATAAACACAGAAATGCAAGTTGATCTAAAGCTCAAAATGAAAACTGTTTACTGTTTAATATCATATATTGATTGGTATAGAAATATTTATGAACTGGAACATTTTAGCTAATGAAAGGTGTAACTTTTTAATATTTCATATTGGAGTAGTCTAATGCGTTCTGAAACGTTTATGCAGTGTACCTGATTTTTCACACTGATACTGTATATTTTTATAGTTCTCTATGTGTTTATTGAATAAACTTGTGCCTGGATAATTTAAGCACTGCAAATACAAGTAAAGCACAGGGAAAGCAATTTATCACCACAAGATATTGTGGTGATAAATCTGTAAGGAGCAGTTATCTTAATCTAACAGGGATTTTTTTCCCTCTAGTACTAAGTTGATGATGAAGATCCCTTTGGGTTATCTTAGGAAACAAGATTTTGCTGTTTAATAAAACTGTGAAAGGGTTTCAGGGTGTGTTTATTTCAATAAAATGTATTTTAATCCTGTTTGTGCATCTTTATTTTTTTTAAATTTAATCTGTAACTACATTGTCCACAATAGCCACTGGCACCTTGGGCATGTTGGTTCCTTAAAGCTCAATGAGTCCCTTCATGCACAAACAGCCAATGGCTGGCAAGGCTTGCTGATACATAGCTGCTAAAATTTATGAAGACTAATAGCAAATACAGTTTTCCCTATGAAAATTAATGTTTACAGGGTTTAATTGCACTTACTAGCTGCATCTGTGTATGTGTACTTGGGTGTAAGTAGTACGCCTTCCTTAAACCGGACGCATATGCCACAGAAGCAGATCTTGAGATGCATCTAACTCACCATATATGCTGAAATGCCGTTTTTGGATGTGCATTTTTGGACAATTTGCATTCAACTCTACGTCAGCCCCTATATTGATCCTCTTACTGTCTTATAGCTTGCTGTCTAGTTTTTGATGGCTTGTTACTATCAAGAGCAACATAAGGGTTGAATTATACCTCATTATTACCTCTTACTTCAGTTAATGGCATGACAGCTTATCTTTGTGTTATAACTGTTTCAGTGTTCTCCATGCAATTGCTGAATGCCAAAAATGGGCAAATTGTCTTTAAAAAATCTGCTTGATAATACCTTCAGGATGTATTTATTCTGGACACGTTTCTTGTTTGCTTTGTAAGGCAATCTATTATTGTCTTTTCTATGTTAAGACTAGTGTCAACTCTAATTGCTAGAATGTACCACCTTGAATTAAATAAAATACTAAAAAACAAACAAAATTTTTTTATATGTGTTAAAATTCTCTATCAGTCACTCATATGGCAAATGCAAAGTCAGCCCCATTATCATAAATTATGATCCTGGAGTGAGTGCAAGGAGGAAGAACAATATTGCTATGACATTACCGAGTTTTTTCAACAGATTGACACCTGGGGGTAAATGTATGAACATGCGGGTTCTTCAGCACCCGCGTGTTCGGCGATTAAATTTCAAGTGGCGCTGCATTGTAAAGGGAAACTTCCCTTTAAAATGCAGCGCTGCTTGTAATTTAATTGCCGAACACGCTGAACACGCGGGTGTTGAAGAACCCGCATGTTCATACATTTACCCCCTGATTTGGTGAAACCAGCAACACGTAAAGTAGCTTGCTCTGAGTGCCGCTTGTATGCTAGTATGAGACTGAGAGGGGGATTAGGACAATGCTGCCTGTATTTCAACGAATCCAATATAAAATTATTCTACTAACACATAAGGCCATCAACAAAATTGCAGCGACATACATTTCCTCACTTGTCTCAAAATATCTCCCAACTCGACACCTCCGTTCTGCACAAAATCTACATCTCTCTTCCACTCTCATCACATCCTCCCATTCTCGGTTACAGGATTTTTTCCGGGCTGCACGCACTTTGTGGAATTCCCTCCCACGCACAGTAAGACTTTCCTCTAGTCTTCAAACCTTCAAGCGTTCACTGAAAACCCTCCTCTTCAGACAAGGTTATGATATTCCTCAACCACCATCTTAATTTCCCTAGATTACCCTATTACCATCCTCTACACAGCTAACGCAAGACAACAACCCTGTGACCAACATTGCCACACACACAGCCCACTCGATACTTTTACCTTTGCATTCTAGCTGGTCCATTGTGCAATATGATGCAGCACATGCCCTTGTGTTTCAAACTCCCGTTGTCCTATAGATTGTAAGCTTGCGAGCAGGGTTCTCTTACCTCTCTGTCTGTATGTATTACCCAGTATTGTCTTATTAATGTTTGTTCCCAATTGTAAAGTGCTACGGAATTTGCTGGCACTATATAAATAAATGTTGATGATGATGATGCTCGAGGTGCTGCTGACACTGTTGCTGAACCTCATCCATCTATCCCCTGTCCTTTAGTAGGTTGATTGACACTGCTTGTACAAATATAGGTAGTTAAGTGGATAGTTGGTAAACTGCAATATTTTAAAGGACATCTTGACTCATGTCCAGTTGGAAGCACTTTTCCTCCAAAAGTACGCAGATAAAGTCTATTTACATACATATGTTTAGTCAGATGCATCTTAAAATGTGTCCAGCTGTTTAACACTAGTATTTGCCCAAGGTGTTTGTCAGTCATAGCAAGTGTATATACTTACTCCCCACAGTAGCTCAAGATGGAATTTAACACATCACGTCAACTAATCTCTAAAATCTAATGAATTGATGATACGAATTGAACACAGAACCAATGATAAAATAACAGCCATATCACTAGTAATTTATTGTGCAATAGAATGCAGGCTGTTATCAATTATTCCTCTTGCAAAGCATTGTTTCACAGGGAAATGTTGATTTAAAGTTGTAACATGATCCCTCAATGTTTAGCTCTAGATTTTCCCCGTTGTAATGTTGGTTACGAATGAGACATGCTTGCGTTAGAGGAGTCAATTTGCAATTACAACTTTGCAGAACTTGAAAATTATAAGGGTATGGATGGTGTTTTTGCCAGTGAAGAGGCTGGACTGCTTTTTATAATAACGGATTTTTATGTTTGTGAAAAACTCCTGGGAGTAAATGTATCAAGCTGCGATTTGGAAAATCCAGCGATTTTCTCGGGAGAGTTAAAACTCGCTGATGTATGAAGCTGAGACTTCATGTAAAATCGCCATGTGTTTAAAGTGTTTAATTTAAAAACAACGCTACTGCTGCTTGTACAGTGTACCCACGACAGTGTGGGGAATCCCATAGAGTATAAATAGACCTCACGGCTGTATTCTTTTCATTAGCTGTTTGTACACTGTACAAGCAGAAGTTGCGTTGTTTGTAAATTGGGTTTATTTCTTTTTTCAAGCATGTTCCGGATTTGGATTTACAAATATGGAGGCCCTTGTGGCCTGAAGATAAGAAGACTGCAAGCAACTATGGGGTCTTGATGACCAGAAGAACAGAAGATATTTAAAAGCATGGACATTTGGATGTACAAATCTTTGGGATATTTTCAAGCATGGACATTTGGATGTACAAATATTTAAGGACATGGTTTTCAAGCACATTTGGATTAAAAGCTGCTGACAAAAGAAGAAGAAGTCAGATTGGTGAGTATTTTGGGTTTTATCATCATCATCATCATCATCATCATTTATTTATATAGCGCCAACATATTCCGTAGCGTTTTACAATTGGGGACAAACACAGTAAAGTAACAAACAAACTGGGTAAAACAGACAAAGAGGTTGTGTTTTGTTATTATTGTTTATTTAATTTTATAAAAATTGTGTGGTTTTAATGAGGATGTGGTGGTTTTTTCATCATTTTTTTGGTGGAACTACAGGTCTTAGCCAGCCATGGGTGTCAGGACATTTTGGCATTTGTGATTCTCCAAGTGCCAGCATGACCTGGCTGCCATGGGTATGCTGGTGCTTGTAGTTATACAAGCATCAGCATGCCCAGACTGTTTATGGCACCCTGTTGTGGCTGGGACTTGTAGTTCCACAAAACAAAATGGTGTCTGTTTGGTTTTTTTTACTTTATAATTGCCGATATTACCTTACACCCACTGCCCAGGGGTGTAGGAAGAGCCCTAGTGCTTTCAGCACTGGGCTGGGTATTACTAACAGGGGGGCTCGCTCATTTTTTGTGCGGACCCCACTCTCTAGGAATCCAGCCCAGTGCTAAACAGCCTGGGGTTGGTATGTCATTATGGCAGGGGGACCCCTGACGCGTGTGCCTCTGCTATAGTGCCAACCACCCCGGCTGGTTTGCCTAGTGCTGGTTGTTTGAAAATTGGGAGGATCCCATGCAAATATTTTCCCAATTTTTTTACACAACCAGCAGTAGGCTGGCAGCACCAGGGTTAATAGTGGTCTGACGGGGGGGACTCCACGGGTTTTTTTTTTTTTACAACATTTGTCTATTTTTTTACTTTTGACAGCTGCTGGGACCTGCGTCTGTATAGACTGGCAGTGTAACAGTGATGTGTTTACTAATCTTGCAGCTAGGAAGCAGTGTGTTGTAGATAGCAATTTTTAAAGCAATCTTGGGAGAGTTTGCTTAATCGCAACTTCATACATTTAAGACTTGTATAGCTAAAGAGGCAAACAATTGGGACTTTGATCCCTAGCGATTCTTGAAATAATGATTTTGACAGAAACACATCTCTGGCGATTTTACATGAAATCTCAGGTTCATACATTAGCGAGTTTCAACTCTCCTGAGAAAATCACTGGATTTTCAAAATCTCAGCTTGATACATTTACCCCCGGGAATGCATTTGCTTTAAATAGCATAATAGGGTGTAGCTGTCTAGATGTTCTGGGTCCCTACCTCTACTCAGTTTGTCCTGACAAAGGCTATTGAGAGTTTTTGTAACTCGTCGGACTGTTAGTTCCTCTGATTCAAGAACTAGGTCTCTCTCTGCTCTGCCAGCGCCTGTCTTGCGCTGCGGCCGTCCGCCATCTTGACTAGGGGTCTGTGCATGTGCAGACCTGTAGAACTGACAAAACCTTGTTCCTCTCCTCATTGGATGACTAATTACTTCTCACTATTTAAGACACCTGCTGCCCTACTACCTTTGCCTGTTCTTGGTCCTCATTCCTCTGAGGTAACCAAGGAGTTCTCTGTTCCTGCTCGTGGTTCCTGTCTGTCATGGATGCTTACCTGCTATCTGGACAAGTCTTTACTCCACGCCAGTGGTAATACCTGTCAGCCGCAGACCGCTCTACGCTACCTCGTATCTTATCTGCAATCTGGACTAGTCTCTACTCCATGCCAGTGGTAATACCTGTCAGCCGCAGACCGCTCCATGCTACCTTGTATCTTACCTGCAATCTGGACGAGTCACTACTCTACGTCAGTGGTGATACCCGTCGGCCGCAGACCGTTCCACGCTACCTTGTGTATTACCTGCACTCTGGACAAGTCTCTACTCCACGCTGTGGTAATACCTGTCAGCCGCAGATCGCTATATGCTACCCTGTATCTTGCCTGCAATCTGGACAAGCCTCTGCTACACGTTAGTGGTAATGCCTGTCAGCTTCTGATCGTTCCACGCCACCTTGTATGATATCTATTATCGGGACTAAAGTTTCTACTTTGCATCTGTGGTAATATCTGCTAGTCACTGACTTCTCTGCTACTCTGTATTATTGGCTACTTGAATTGTCTTTCCCTACAGCCGTGAAGTATCCGTCTGTTACAGTTCATCCACATACTAGGCACTGTGGAACTGCTCATTCCCAGTTACTACTGGTCATCATTCTTGCTGTGTCAGTACAACTCCTACTACTCAGAGACTATTTACTATTCCTCCTTCTACCTAGCTAAAGGAGGTCCTTGCTCTCATTGTGTATAGCTGTATCCGTCATTTTACCATACTCTCCAGGGGGCCGTGACCTGCACAGAGGAAGCCGCTAAAACCCATACTTCCTTGCGGGAGTTCCTGGAGAAGACCAACCACTATGTTAGACTCTTCGCCTCTGGTGAGTAAAGCTACATCTGGTATATTCTGGGTCAAGACTCCTAGTAACCGTGATAGTTTTACATATTTTATTTGGGTTGAAGTAGAAAAAATTGTCAACACAAGAAATTGATCCATTTGTCTTTTGTTTAGGCATAACAATATGCTTATTTAGTATATCTTGTTGGTAATGTGGCTACTTTATCACTCCTGTGTAATCAACATCGCCCTAATCAACTTGTACAAGCACAACACATGCATCATTGTCATCAACATTCATTATCATCATCAATATTTATTTATATAGCGCCAGCATATTCCATAGCGTTTTACAATTGGGAACAATCAGTAATAAACAATACTGCCTAATACATACATACGTAGATGTAAGAGGGCCCTGCTCGCAAGCTTACAGTCTATAGGACAATGGTTTGATACACAAGAATAAGTGCTATATCATATTGCATATTTCTCCAGCTAGAATGCAAAGATTACAAGGTAATTAGTGGGCTGTATGCTCAGTCACACAACCATGTTGGTCAGAGGGTTGTTATTTTGTGTCTTGTGCAGATGGTGGTAATAGGGTTACCCAGTGAAATTAAGAGGGTGGTTAAGGAATATTATAAGCTTTTCTGAAGAGATGGGTGTGGCCCAAAAAAAGTCCTGTAACCAAGAATGGGAGGAAGTGATAAGAGTGGAAGAGAGACTCAGATCTTGTGCAGAATGAAGGTGTCGAGTTGGGATGTATTTTGAGACAAGTGAGGAAATGTATGTTGGTGCAATTTTGTTAATGGGTTTGTATGTTAGTAGAAGAATGAAAAATTGGAATCGTTGAAAAACAGGCAAACTATGTAGAGACTGACAGAGTGGCTCACCAGAGGAAAAATGCATGGCAAATAAATCTACCTGCTGCACGCAAAATAGATTGTAGGGGCATGATTCTGATTTTGGGAAGACCAGTAAAGAGGCAATTGCAATAGTCAATGCGGGAGATGATTACTGCATGAACTAAAGTTTTTGTAATGTCTTGTGTGAGATATGTACATGTTCTGGAAATGTTTTTTAGATGTATGCAGCCTGATGTAAATATAAAGTTGAGGTGGGGAACAAAGGATAGTTGTGAGTCAAGGATTACACCTAGGCAGTGAGCTTGCAGGGTGGGATTTATGTTCATGCTGTCAACAGATATAGAAATGTCAGTCAGGAAACGTCGATTGGTGATTGGGAATATTATTAATTCTGTTTTTGAAAGATTGAGTTGGCAAGAGGACAGCCAAGACGAAATGGCAGAAAGACAATCAGTAACGCGAGACAACACAGATGGTGAAAGATCAGGAGAGGGTAGATACATTATGTATCATCTGCACAGAGATGATACTGAAATCCAAAGAAGCTTTTAGTTTTCCAAGAGAAGTGGTGTAGATAAAGTATAGCAGAGGAACTAGGACTGAGCCTTGTGGTAGTCCAAGTGATAAAGGAAGCTGAATGGAGGTTGTTCCAGGGAAATTAACACTGAAAGAGTGATTAGATAGGTAGGCTGAGAACCAGGATAGGGCAGTGTCTTGAAAACCTAGGGATTGTAGCATTTGTATAAGGAAAGAGAGGTCAACAGTGTCAAATGCAGCAGAGAGATCCAGGAGAATTAGATGAGAATAATGGCCTTTAAATTTAGCTGTGATCAAATCATTGACAACCTTGGTCAGCGCAGTCTCTGTGGAGTGTTGAGAGCGAAAGCCTGACTGAAGAGGATCCAATAAGTTGTTTGCAAAAAGGAAGTGTGTGAGGTGAGTGTAGGCAATCCTGTTGAGAAGTTTGGAGGGACATGGCAGCTGAGAGATGGGGCAGTAATTTGAGAGATAGTTTGGGTCAGAATTTTATTTTTTCAGAACAGGAGTAATCACTGTGTACTTGAATAGTAATGGAAAGATACCAGTAGAGAGAGATAGATTACAGATTTTAGTTAGAGGTGGAGTGAGCACAGGAGACTTGGACCTACCAATTTGTGAGGGTATGGAATTGAGAGAACAGAAGGTAGAGTAGGAACATAAGAAGAGAGTAGAAACTTCCTGTTCATTTGTGGGATTAAATGAAGAGAGGGTGTCAGAGGAGGTTGGGAAGAAAATTGTCACTCACCGGACCGTGAGTGCCTCTTCCCGGACATTTAGGAACCGTGGTCGTCCACCATCCTGAGGGTCTGCGCATGCGCAGCCCTTTTCTATACTTCAGTGTATACCCCTTTAACTCAATTGGCAGATCAGGCAACCTCCCTATATTAAGCACCTGTGGTCAACACCACGTTGCCTGATCTTGGAGTCTCATTCCTCATGAGTCTCTGAAGGTGTTCCTGTATTCCTCGTGTATTCAGCGCTGCTGATTCCTGTGGTTTCCAAACCACTTCTATTCCTGTGGTTTCCATACCACTTCTACCATCAACTGTATCATCAGGACTGTTTGCTGATTCCTATCCGCTGCCTCCGTGCACTACAGTCTTCTAAACCACTTCTACCATCAACTGTATCATCAGGACTGTTTGCTGATTCCTATCCGCTGCCTCCGTGCACTACAGTCTTCTAAACCACTTCAACGTTATTTTATATCTATGTGACTGTTTGCTCATTGCTATCCGCTGCCCCCGTGCACTCCAGCTTTTACTTCACTCACCTGCTTCTCATCAAGTCTGTTTGCTGATTCCTATCCGCTGCCTCTGTGCACTACAGTTTCCTGCTTGCAACTCGCCTGTGTTCATCATCGTGACTGCCAGCTGACTACTATCCGCTGCCTCCGTGCACTACAGTCTCCTGCTTGCCACTCGCCTGTGTTCATCATCGTGACTGCCAGCTGACTACTATCCGCTGCCTCTGTGCACTACAGTCTCCTGCTTGCAACTCGCCTGTGTTCATCATCGTGACTGCCAGCTGCTACTATCCGCTGCCTCCGTGTACTACTGTCTCCTGCTTGCAACTCGCCTGTGTCCAACATCGTGACTGCCAGCTGATTACTATCCGCTGCCTCCGTGCACTACAGTCTCATCTCATCTTTGCTGTGACTTCCTCGAGACTGCCGCTTACACGACCATCTGCTACACTTCGTGATCTACAGCTCCTGCCCTGCGCTGCACTCCTGTTTCCCATCGCTGTTGGTTCCTGTGGTTGCTACTGGTTACCTCCGTGTGCCGCTGAGCCCTGCCGCTGTGGTCAGCGCTATCGTCCATCTCCTGCTGATCCACTCTCCACGCCTTCACGTGTTCCACTGGTCTCTACCCTCCTGTCAGCATTGGATTTGTATCTCATCTACTACCCTCTGCTGGATCATCTCCATTCTCCTGGGTCTCCTATGAGTCCAGTTCCACGTGTTGCTGACTCCTGTGGATTCGTGTCCCTGTTGGTCTACTCACCTGTGCGCTGCACCTGCTAGACCTCTGCCTCACCTGTCCAGGGACTTTCTATCCAGTCGGTCTCTAGCCGCTCAGGTACCGCTACCATCCCATCTGACTGCTACTGCTGAACCACGGTATGCATACTTCTCATTGACTGTGCTGTGTATTGCATATCTTGCTGGACTGTGTTTGGTTCTCTCTGGAGTCTGCTATCCGCTGAGTCTATTGCCATCATTGACTGTGTTATCATTGTGCTGGACTACTTCAAGAGACTTTCTAGATTGCAGACCTGCTCAGTCATTTATATATATATAGCTATATTGTGCATATTACTGTGGATCGTGTATAAGGTGCCTGTGTATATCCTGTGTTGCAGTCTTCCCCCGTGCACCTCCTCACATATATATATTCAGTGGTACAACTTGCTGATGTCAGACCACTGATCCCTGTTTCCGGTATCACCTGTTCCATCCTCCTCTCACATAGCAGTGGTACAACTTGCTACCGCAGACCACTGACTACCTGGATACCTCCACTTGGATTCCATTCCTTCACTCAGACAGCGGTACAACTTGCTACCCGCAGACCGCTGACTCTCATCACCTCCTTGTTTCTGTTGGACATTCCTCCTCACTATAGCAGTGGTACAACTTGCTATCGCAGACCACTGACTATATTCACGTGTCCTTGTCCATACAGTTCCTTGTGTATTATTATCTCATTATTACCAGTGTTGCTAGTCATAGACTTTCCTGAGCATCTCATCGGCCATCATTTCATGTTCCGTGATCACCCAGCTACCAGAATACCCTATTACCATCTACATTGCTCTGGTAAGCCTACCATCTGGTGATCCCTGGGTAAAGACTCCTAGTGCCCGTGACAGTAAGATCAGGCCATGACAGACCCAGATGCGGAACCTACCGCCAAAGAGATGCTGCAACATCTGGTTAGCCGTGTGGAGCAACAGGATGCCCGCCAACAGCTGTTACTTCAGTGTTATCAGTCATTAACCTCCCAAGGAACATCTGGACAGACTGTGACAGCTACTGCTGAAGCTCCTGTGCTTTCCTCCATTTCCCCATTGCCATCCCAGGTGTCTACAGCTTCCACGCTTCACCTGCCTACTCCGTCAAAGTACGATGGAGACCCCAAAACTTGTAGGGGTTTCCTTAACCAATGTTCAGTCCATTTTGAGCTCCAACCTCAAAATTTTTCTACCCATCGTTCCAGAGTGGCCTATCTTATCTCTTTGTTTTCAGGACAAGCCCTGGCTTGGGCCTCCCCTCTGTGGGAGAGGAACGATCCGATATTACAAGATAGTGCCAAATTCATTTCTACATTCCGAAGTGTGTTCGATGAACCAGGTCGTGTGACCTCCGCTGCTTCCAGCATCCTCCGTCTGCGGCAAGGATCTCATACTGTAGGCCAGTACGTCATTCAATTTAGGATCTTAGCCTCTGAACTTCAGTGGAACACTGAAGCCCTAGTTGCCGCCTTCTGGCAGGGGCTTTCCGATAAAATTAAAGATGCACTGACTACTCAAGAGCTTCCTTTGTCCCTTGAAGATTTGATCTCTCTATGCCATCGTGTTGATATGAGATTTCGTGAAAGAGAGGCTGAGAAAACGACTTCTGCTAAAGCACCTCTTCGCTCTAACCCTCAATTTCGTCCAGTGTCATCCGCTGTGATTCCCATGGAGATAGGACGTTCCAAGTTATCTTCTGAGGAGAAGAAACGAAGAGTCAAGAATAGACTCTGTATCTATTGTGCTGATTCCACTCATGTCCTCAGCTCCTGCCCTAAGAGATCGGGAAATGCCAGGCCCTAACTAGTTCTGGAGAGGTGAAGTTAGGGTCCCTGGAGTCCTCTCCATCGTCTATGAAATCTAAAGTCTGCGCTTTTGATGTGACTATTTCCTTTGCTACCAAAACCTTTGAGTCACAGGCATTGATTGATTCCGGAGCAGCAGGAAATTTTATTTCCAAATCGTTAGTAAACCAATGGTCTCTACCAATGATTACCTTAAAAACTCCCATTACTGTGACGGCTATCGATGGATCACGTCTCATCAACGGTCTCATCACCCAGAGTACGTCTCCAGTAACCCTTCAGATTGGTGCTCTGCATCATGAAGAGATATCGTTTTTAATTCTTCCTGTTACGACAAGTCCGATTGTCCTAGGCCTTCCATGGCTTCAGTGTCACTCTCCCCAGATTGACTGGCGCACCCCTCAAGTCACGTCTTGGGGGCCTGAATGTCACCATCATTGCCTTTCCCAAGTCATTCCTCTCAAGGTACAGCAAGCTTCCATCTCAGCTATTTCATCGGGACTCCCTCCTCAATATGCTTCATTTACCGATGTTTTTGATAAAGCTCAGTCTGAACGTCTTCCTCCTCATCGTTCTTGGGATTGTCCGATTGATCTTCTTCCTGGCAAGACTCCTCCCAGGGGCCGGGTCTATCCACTCTCGTTACCTGAAACTCAAGCTACATCTGAATATATACGGGAGAACCTCCAGCGTGGGTTCATTCAACCCTCCACCTCGCCCGCTGGAGCTGGGTTCTTCTTTGTCAAAAAGAAGGATGGATCATTACGCCCTTGTATAGATTTTCGTGGACTCAATGCCATTACTATCAAGAATCGGTATCCCATTCCGTTGATCACTGAGCTATTTGACCGCATCAAGGGAGCCCGTATTTTTACTAAGTTGGATCTTCGTGGTGCCTACAATTTAATCAGAATCCGTTCCGGTGACGAATGGAAGACAGCGTTTAACACCAGAGACGGGCATTACGAATATCTGGTAATGCCTTTCGGGCTATGTAATGCCCCCGCTGTTTTTCAGGGCTTCATCAATGAGATTTTTCGGGATTTATTATATGTATGTGTCGTCGTCTACCTGGACGACATATTGATTTTTTCACAGGACCTGCCTTCTCACCACCAACATGTGGCAGAAGTCCTCTCCAGGCTACGGAAAAATTCATTGTTCTGTAAATTAGAAAAATGTTCATTCGAATTACCCCAGATTCCATTCTTGGGGTATATTGTTTCCGGAGTTGGTCTGAAGATGGATCCTGACAAAGTAAATGCTGTACTACATTGGCCCCAGCCAACTACTCTTCGTGCCATCCAGCGTTTTTTAGGTTTTGCCAATTACTATAGACGCTTCATTCAAGACTTTTCTTCCATTGCATCTCCTATTGTGGCCCTGACTCGAAAAGGGGCTAATCCTAAGCAATGGTCTACTGAGGCTATTCAAGCCTTTCAAACATTAAAAGAGTCCTTCTCTTCGGCTCCAATCCTTCGTCAGCCTGATGTGACACTCCCCTTTTTCCTAGAAGTAGATGCCTCTAATGTGGGCTTAGGAGCTATTCTCTCCCAACGCTCGGAACAGCAAAAATTCTACCCTTGTGCCTTCTATTCTCGGGGTCTCCTACCCGCAGAGAAGAATTATACCATCGGAGACAAGGAATTACTGGCTATCAAAGCCGCATTAGAGGAATGGAGATACCTGTTGGAGGGAGCTCGCCATCCGGTGACGATCTTCACGGATCATAAGAACTTGTCATATCTCCAGTCTGCCCAATGCTTGAACCCTCGTCAAGCAAGATGGTCTCTTTTCTTTTCCCGTTTTGAATTAATAATTACCTTCAAACCAGCTGCCAAGAACAAAAAAGCTGATGCCTTATCTAGAGCCTTTGTTACGTCCTCTGATATAGAAGAGGTTTCCAACCATACCATTCTAGACCCCAAATGTATCTCACTGGCTGCTTCATCCACCAAAACGCTACCATTTGGGAAGACCCTCGTGCCTCCTACTCTAAGGAGGAAAATCCTTTCGTGGTTCCATGCCTCTCGTTTTTCTGGACACGCCGGTGAACACAAGACTTTTGAGATCCTCTCTCGAAGTTACTGGTGGCCTTCAATGAGGAGAGACGTCAAAGAGTTCATTGCTTCCTGTGAATTATGTTCGCAATTCAAATCCTCCCGCAGAACCCCAGCAGGGTTGCTGCGACCACTACCCATTCCGTCCAAACCATGGACCCATATTAGTATGGATTTCGTTACTGACTTACCACCTAGTAAGAACCATAACACTATTTGGGTGGTAGTGGACAGATTTTCGAAGATGGCTCATTTCATCCCTCTGTCTGGGTTGCCTTCCTCGTCTATCCTGGCTGAACATTTCATTAAAGAGATCTTCCGTATCCATGGATGTCCATCTGAGATTGTGTCTGATAGAGGAGTACAATTCGTGTCCAGATTCTGGCGAGCCCTTTGTAAAACCTTGGGCATACGATTAGCACTCTCATCTTCTTACCATCCACAATCCAATGGACAAACCGAACGTGTCAATCAAGATCTTGAGACTTTTATAAGGATATTTTCATCAGCCAATCAAGACAACTGGGTAGAGTTACTCCCTTGGGCTGAGTTCGCCCATAACAACATGTACCATGAGTCATCATCCAAAACTCCATTCTTTGTGGTCTACGGTCACCATCCGTCTTTTCCGGAATTTCCTGCCCTCCCGCCCACCCAAGTTCCTGCGGTGGAAACTGTTTGTCAGACCTTTAAAAATATCTGGTCTCAGGTCAGAACCTGTTTAAAGAAGACATCTGTCAAATATAAATCTTTCGCTGATAAGAAGAGGCGGGCTATTCCACCACTAAAAATTGGAGATCGTGTCTGGTTATCCACAAAAAATATTCGTTTGAAGGTTCCATCCATGAAATTCGCCCCTCGTTTTATTGGTCCATATAGGATCATTCAAGTTATCAATCCAGTATGTGTGAAACTCCTTCTTCCTAAGAGTCTTCGGATTTCTAATGCCTTCCATGTATCTTTGCTCAAACCTCTTATTATCAACCGTTTTTTAACTCCTCCCTCAGCGCCGCAGCCAGTTCAAGTTCATCAGGAGGAGGATTTTGAGATTACCGAGGTACTAGATGCAAAAATTTCGCGAGGAGTCCTCCACTTCCTCGTTCATTGGAAGGGCTTTGGTCCTGAGGAGCGCTCTTGGATCAAAGCTGAAGATCTTAATGCTCCTGCCCTTTTGAAGAAGTTTTACTCCAAAAATCCGGACAAGCCCGGTTCCAGGCGTTCTGTGCCCACCTTTAAAAGGGGGGGTACTGTCACTCACCGGACCGTGAGTGCCTCTTCCCGGACATTTAGGAACCGTGGTCGTCCACCATCCTGAGGGTCTGCGCATGCGCAGCCCTTTTCTATACTTCAGTGTATACCCCTTTAACTCAATTGGCAGATCAGGCAACCTCCCTATATTAAGCACCTGTGGTCAACACCACGTTGCCTGATCTTGGAGTCTCATTCCTCATGAGTCTCTGAAGGTGTTCCTGTATTCCTCGTGTATTCAGCGCTGCTGATTCCTGTGGTTTCCAAACCACTTCTATTCCTGTGGTTTCCATACCACTTCTACCATCAACTGTATCATCAGGACTGTTTGCTGATTCCTATCCGCTGCCTCCGTGCACTACAGTCTTCTAAACCACTTCTACCATCAACTGTATCATCAGGACTGTTTGCTGATTCCTATCCGCTGCCTCCGTGCACTACAGTCTTCTAAACCACTTCAACGTTATTTTATATCTATGTGACTGTTTGCTCATTGCTATCCGCTGCCCCCGTGCACTCCAGCTTTTACTTCACTCACCTGCTTCTCATCAAGTCTGTTTGCTGATTCCTATCCGCTGCCTCTGTGCACTACAGTTTCCTGCTTGCAACTCGCCTGTGTTCATCATCGTGACTGCCAGCTGACTACTATCCGCTGCCTCCGTGCACTACAGTCTCCTGCTTGCCACTCGCCTGTGTTCATCATCGTGACTGCCAGCTGACTACTATCCGCTGCCTCTGTGCACTACAGTCTCCTGCTTGCAACTCGCCTGTGTTCATCATCGTGACTGCCAGCTGCTACTATCCGCTGCCTCCGTGTACTACTGTCTCCTGCTTGCAACTCGCCTGTGTCCAACATCGTGACTGCCAGCTGATTACTATCCGCTGCCTCCGTGCACTACAGTCTCATCTCATCTTTGCTGTGACTTCCTCGAGACTGCCGCTTACACGACCATCTGCTACACTTCGTGATCTACAGCTCCTGCCCTGCGCTGCACTCCTGTTTCCCATCGCTGTTGGTTCCTGTGGTTGCTACTGGTTACCTCCGTGTGCCGCTGAGCCCTGCCGCTGTGGTCAGCGCTATCGTCCATCTCCTGCTGATCCACTCTCCACGCCTTCACGTGTTCCACTGGTCTCTACCCTCCTGTCAGCATTGGATTTGTATCTCATCTACTACCCTCTGCTGGATCATCTCCATTCTCCTGGGTCTCCTATGAGTCCAGTTCCACGTGTTGCTGACTCCTGTGGATTCGTGTCCCTGTTGGTCTACTCACCTGTGCGCTGCACCTGCTAGACCTCTGCCTCACCTGTCCAGGGACTTTCTATCCAGTCGGTCTCTAGCCGCTCAGGTACCGCTACCATCCCATCTGACTGCTACTGCTGAACCACGGTATGCATACTTCTCATTGACTGTGCTGTGTATTGCATATCTTGCTGGACTGTGTTTGGTTCTCTCTGGAGTCTGCTATCCGCTGAGTCTATTGCCATCATTGACTGTGTTATCATTGTGCTGGACTACTTCAAGAGACTTTCTAGATTGCAGACCTGCTCAGTCATTTATATATATATAGCTATATTGTGCATATTACTGTGGATCGTGTATAAGGTGCCTGTGTATATCCTGTGTTGCAGTCTTCCCCCGTGCACCTCCTCACATATATATATTCAGTGGTACAACTTGCTGATGTCAGACCACTGATCCCTGTTTCCGGTATCACCTGTTCCATCCTCCTCTCACATAGCAGTGGTACAACTTGCTACCGCAGACCACTGACTACCTGGATACCTCCACTTGGATTCCATTCCTTCACTCAGACAGCGGTACAACTTGCTACCCGCAGACCGCTGACTCTCATCACCTCCTTGTTTCTGTTGGACATTCCTCCTCACTATAGCAGTGGTACAACTTGCTATCGCAGACCACTGACTATATTCACGTGTCCTTGTCCATACAGTTCCTTGTGTATTATTATCTCATTATTACCAGTGTTGCTAGTCATAGACTTTCCTGAGCATCTCATCGGCCATCATTTCATGTTCCGTGATCACCCAGCTACCAGAATACCCTATTACCATCTACATTGCTCTGGTAAGCCTACCATCTGGTGATCCCTGGGTAAAGACTCCTAGTGCCCGTGACAAAAATGAGCTGACTGCTAGTCGAGGGAGAGATCTTATCAATCTTACCTGTATGGAGTTTGTATGTTCTCCCTGTGTTTGCATAGGTTTCCTCCGGGTGCTTCGGTATCCTCCCACACTCCAAGAACATTCTAGTAGGTTAATTGTCTGCTATTAAATTGACCTTAGACCTTAGTCTCTCATACTCTTAGTCTCACTCCCCACCATCATACCCCTCATCCTGTAGCTTAGGATGGTCTTCCAAACCCTCAAATTCTAATGTATTAGTCATCCTCACATTTCCAAATAGTTGATACATTTTGCAAACTGGTGCAATCACTCTTGTGACAGACTCAGAAGATGTACAACTCATTGACATCACTATACTCTCCTCAGGATTACATGAAGGACCAATTTGGCACACAGCATTCTAGTACAAACAGTAGCAGGATTAGTACTAATGGCAATGGTCTGAGCTTTTCCTTGCCACTGCAATTGATATATGAGATGCTGGTGATTTCGTATTTTTAAGGGAAATCACAATCATTATCTCTCACTTAAGCCTTGAAAGAGCTGCTGTTCTAGGAGACATTATCATGCTTTCTTGCTTATACAGTAGCACTAGCAACTACACATATACAGCACACCCACACACAATTCTTTGATTCAAGAGATTTAGAAAGTCATACCTAATGCCACAGCAGAATTAGTGTAATTGACCCTGGACTACTAAAGCTGACACAGCACACCAAATACAATTCTTTCTGGATGCTGTGTCTAAAGCATCCAGAATTAGGTTTAGAAATTAGGGCAAATCCTGTTGTAAATCAAGATATAAATTTTTTATTTATCAATTTTTAGCAGTAACTTATTTCTTTTGTAGCATTGCCTGTCTTAAATAACTGAAACATTTGAGTAATATAATATAATGATAATTGCTATTTATTAATATTACCAAATTACAATCTTTTGGTGCGACGATAGGAAACCCAATAGCTTCATATATAGTATATTTAAAAGGATACAATTAGTTTGGCTTACAACTAATTGTATGAGGATGGAGATTATTCTGATATTTTTTACTATATGTCATATTTTCCAGATGCCATTGTTAAATCCCAATCTCTGCCTCTTTTACAGGTTTCAGCTATTTGCTAAGAATCTAGTACTACCCAATGCATATTGCTTTATCAAATATGGTAAATTTAAATTAGTTTCAAGTGTTTATTAGTTCACTTCCTAAATGATAGTTACTTTACTAATGCAAAAAAACTTGTTGTGACAATATATATTTCTTATATTAGCCTATATACAATATACAATATTTTGTTTGTTTGTATTCTAGGGGGTATATTTACTAAACTGCAAAAGTGGAGATGATGCCTATAGCAACCAATCAGATTCTAGTTATCATTTATTTAGTACATTCTACAAAATGACAGCTAGAATCTGATTGGTTGCTATAGTCAACATTTCCCCTTTTTCAAACCCACAGTTTAGTAAGTATACCCCCTTATACCCCCTTATCTTGCTCTATCACTGCATGTTTGCTCCTCAGCAATACCACTAAATAACACTTCTATAATTAATAAATTGTTCATTTGCTCTTCTTTCCTTGCATTGGTGCTCAGTTTTAAACATATTTGCAGATTGCAATTTTTTAATTACTTCAGGGATCAATGGGAGGGGATATGGGTTTTTAACATTTAGTTTATTAAGCTCAGTTTAGCTAATACAGAAACATAATGTCACATTTTTTTTCTCCACAAAAAATAAGGCTTCTCCAGTGACAAAGGTTAAAGTTTGGATGGACATCATAGCTGTATTCTTCATCAAGCAGTGACATTCACACCATCTGTGCAAGGTGTGTAGGCCACATAATCCCATAATCCGCAGTTGTACAACTAGGCTGAGGCAAATGTATTGATTTATTTTTGCATTTTTATTTTTACTGCCAGGACCATCCCTGGTATTGGGGTCCATGCTGGTGGCTGACCTCTCCACAGAAGACAGACAGGGGGGGGTCGTGACGGGAGGAGGATTTGCAACCCCCGATTCATGTGCTAGGGAAGGGTGCCGCAGGATGGAGCTCTCGCGGTGCTGCAGTGTGACCTGCTCACTGTCACACTGCTCCCTCTTCCAGTGCAGATATTGAAAGATTGTTAGTGACTCTGGATGTTATTAACTTGCTGAGTGATGCCAGCTATGCCCTTCAAGCCAGTAATCTCTCAACGAATTCCTTCTGTTCCAGTGATGCAGGTAAGCCGAAATGTTCCACCACACCTTCATCCCAGACATGATAAATAATCATTTCTAAACATAACAAATCACTCAAATAAAGGTAATAGTCCACTTGTTCTAGGTCAATGTGGTTGTGCCTACTTAGATTTGAAACGGCTATTGTTAAGATTCAGGGTGCACATATGTACTGTTTTTTGGTTCTGAGCGTAATGTTACAATGAAACAGGAGGGCACTGTGCACAAGAGAGAATAAATTAATCTGTAATCATAATTTTAGTCTTTTTATCCTTTAAAGCTGCCATGTTTTATATCTTATATCTACATATTTTTGTCACTTACCATTACTTTTAAAATGATAAGTTGATTTTTTTCCCCCATAATTGTTTAGGTTCATATACTTTCATTTTTATATAGACACTGAAAACTCTCTGCAGTTATTCACCTCTTGGGAAGTTAGCTCTCAATTTAAAAACACATATATGTATGGCCCAAATATATGGGACTCTCACTGTTTAGAGATAGGACCACCCTATTAGCAAAAGCGCCGTGGAGTGGCGGGTGGCTTTAACATACATTTGCAAATGTGTGCAACTGTGACATTTTTGCATTTTTATGTACACGTACAAATGGCAGCTCCTTTGCTGGCTATAGCAGTGTGCTGGGGAATATTTCTCTGTGTTTGCTCCTTTTAAGATAACCCCACCCTTTCAAGCACCTGCTAAGAGTCTATTGATTCGAGCAACTTCCACTTCTGTAGAATCAGGAAAAGGCAAGGTCATGGAAGTCAGAAGTGTAGCGCATTTATTCAAATCAGTGCACAGGTAACAATAGCAGAAGTAACAAGGAGAGATCACAGGTTAAAACCATAGAATAGTTTAAAGTTTTAAACTTCCCAGTGCTTCTTCTGAGATGAATCTCATTTAATAATTATAACTCCCTGAGAATTGTCTCTCAAGTGACTCAAGAGAGAAGCCACACAGAAACCAGTGTCCAAGGCCCCTTCAAGCTAATTTCTTGCTGGAAACATTGCTGGAAACATTGCATTGCATTGCACAATGCAGTCTTTCCAATGTGGAGCAATTTTAAACAACTATAACAATAAGATTACAAAGTTTATGTTCCAAAGAGCTTACGGTCTAATTTTAACACTTTTTTTTCCAGATTGTTAACCTTATATTATATAACAATTCAGTAGCTGTGACAGAACAATATGTGCGTCTCTCTAAATTTAATCATTAGCTGTCTTTATAATGACAGGATTCATTTTATATTACCTTAACTAATCCCCTTCACATCAGAATCAGCAATATAACAAGAAATACATCAAGAGTTATTACACAACCATAAAAAATTAACTAAATTGATTATTTTTGTATTTTGTAATTCAGTAGGGAAATGCAAGACTCTTTGTGAAAATCTATTACTTTCTTTTTCTGGATTGTATTGGTTTGCTTGCATGCAATTAATAGAAACTAAATGGGTGACTGCCAGTGTAGCTGCACTATATTTTATTTTACCTTGGATATCCTTCTCCTGTAAGAAGTTATTTATCTGATACAAGGATATCACAGCATAAAATCACCAATAATTACCATGGAAGAAATGTGACTTCTAACAAGCCTTGCTATGAACAAAACTACAATTGCTACTGAGATAAAGATAATCCAGCCTTTCTTTTAAATTATTATATCTTTTTAGTGAACTGTTTTAAAATCAATAAAGTAAAAAAGCACATTTAAAAGGCTTATAGCATAACTAATTTTATTTACTAAAGGAACTGTAACTGTAAATACTGTTCCAATATAATTACCAATATGTCCAATAGATAGTTGGTGAGTTTTTGCTTTGATTTAAAACAGACTCACGCTCTAAATCGCAATGTATTGCATCAACACGATTAATAATAGTACTAAACAATGTAATGTTAGCTTGTGCACTCATTGGGCTGCATACTTTTTGTGTCATTTATCATTGCAATGCACTTTAATATTCAATTTAGTCTGTGAATGCTTTCTTCCATAAGGAGCTGTATTATTTCTGTGGTGGGAAATTATTTAGTACATTTCTAAATATAGCACATACATTATGTTGTGTCTTCTTTCACATCTAACATAGTAGCATAGTAGCATAGTTGATGAGGTTAAAAAAAGACATCAGTCCATCAAGTTCAATCTATATTGGATCTGCTACGATCCCTCACTTATATTTGAAATTGATCCAGATTAAGCAACTGCCAATCTGTTTCAATCGCAAAAAATCCCTCCAGACCCAATATTGCAGTCCTATTTTTTCCCTATATCCACTACTATCCTTCATTTTAATTAACGGTCATATCCCTGGATACACTTTTTTGCTAAAAATTTGTCTAACCCTTTCTTAAACATATCTATTGAATCTGCTATCACAACCACCCCTGGCAGTCAATTCCATATCTTGACTGCCCTTACTGTAAAGAATCCCTTCCTTTGCTGGTTGTGAAACTTCCTCTCCTCTAACCTTAGGGGATGACCGCGTGTCCTGTGTATAGTCCTTGGGGTAAAAAGTTCTCATGAAAGTTTTCTGTATTGACCCTTAATGTATTTGTACATAGTAATCATATCTCCTATTAGACGCCTCTTTTCTAAAGTAAACATGCCTAAACTGGCTAACCTTTCCTCATAACTTTATGACTCCATACCCTTTATTAATTTTGTCACCCTTCTCTGAAGCCTTTCTAGTTCCAAAATATCTTTTTTAAAGAGTGGTGCCCAGAACTGTACTAATTTCATTTTACATAGACCATTCTAATTTGGAACAATACTATAGTACATACCTGTACAACTCAATCTGTTCAACTGGTGTGGGCTACACGAGTCAAAATGATGATTCAATACACAAAATATCACAGATTAAAAGGATTTTACAATAAACAGCAAGCCAACCTCCACAATACATAGTTCTTATGACGGTACACTAGAAAGCTCAACCACAATATGAATGTGTGTCTTGTAAATAGCATTCTTGCACCACTGAGCTTGGGCAGGGAAGCTATGAGCCCAGACCGTGTAGTCTTGTTACAGATGGAGCACAGTTTACTGCAGCAAATGGTGCCACACAGCTATGAATTAAATGCACAATCTGTGCTATATTATCTGCTTTCAAGGTACTTAATTGCTAATTTCAAATTGCTTAATTGCAAACAAAAACATTCTATACAAAAGGCATGAATTTCGTGTAACACACTATGCTTCTTCTGCATCTTTAGTATTATCATTTATTGGGAAAAAGTAGGAATGGTTCATTTATATTATTTTTCATGTGTTTTTATTATGTGTAAATATGTGTAAGTGTTCACAGCAAAACTAGATTAAACAACCATGCATGAATGACTTCAGCTAAGGGTCAAAAGGTAATATGATATGGATAAAAGTAAAGGGATGCGTGAAATAATATTAGGATGATTCTGATGTGCATGACATAATTAGAATAGTTATTGAGGAAAAGAGTAGAGGAAGAAACTTTTCATACTTCATTTACATCTGAAGAGCAACTTTTAAAATGTTGTTATATTGAGGTTAATGAATGTAAAGTATTATAATTACACTCATCCCACATAGCCTAATTTATTGTATAACTTAGTAGGTCTCTGCTACCATAAGAAGAGGAAAATGTTAGAATTTAGAAGTTGACTTGGAAATGCCTGAATTCTTAAATAAATTTAACTCCCTTTACACATACATGTTAAAATGTAGCTAAAAATGAGGTAACCATATACACTATATGGACAAAAGTATTTGGCCACACCTGTTACTTATTGAATTGAGGTGTTTCAATCAGACCTGTTGCCAGAGGTGTATAAAATCAAGCACCTAGCCATGCAGTCTACATTCGCAAACATTTGTGATACAACATGGGTCGTTCTGAAGAGCTCAGTGACTTCCAGCGTGGTACTGTGATAGGATGTCACCTTTGCAATAAGTGGGTTCATGAAATTTCATCCCTGATGGATATTCCTCTGTATGTAGTACCGGCGGACATGATCGCCCGCACATGTGCACTAATGTCAGGGATTGATAAAGCTCTGCTCACAGTGACATCACTGAGACCAAGGGAGCGAGGGAAAAGTGACAGCTAGGTGAGAGCAATGACTGAAAACTGGCAGTTGTAGTGTAGCGTTTGGTCTGAAAAAAGAGTGTTACATCCCTGAGTGGTCACCATGCTCCATTTGTAAGAATAGATGCAAAATGTAAGAGTTATCTAAGTATTAATTTAATGTTAACAATTTGAAACAAATAACACACACTCACACGTTCTATTATATATTCTTACATGGAGGTCCATTGACAGGACCATTGTTGAGTTTTTCTCTGTAATTACAAATGCCAGAGATGTGATCATATAACCTGTCCAGAAAGTGCTGATACACAGTTGTTCCTGTGGCTGGTTCCTATAGTGGTCACCAGTCATGCTCCTTTATTTCATCCTTGTCACCTCACATTAATCTATCAATGAGGAGAGACCTGAAGTAATTTGTTTTGGTACAATGCCAAACAATTGTTTGGTGCTTCCATTTGGTTAGGCAACACAAACGCATGAGTTGATGAGGATGAGGACGATGAATACTAGTATTATTATTATTATTATTATTATTATTATTATCGTCATCATCCTCATTCACATCATCATCTTCCTCCTCATCCTCATCCTTATTTTCATTCTCATCAATATCTTCATCATCATCATCATCAACAGTAATGTCACCTAAACACAGTGGAGTGAGCCATTCTTGTAAATAATGTAATAGTGAGTTTCTACTCATACTCATACTCTTCTACAACTACTACCACCAAATTTTTAGCCATATATTTTTACTTCCAATTGTAAGTCTCTTCTATATTGCTTATAGAGAACAAATATATTTTCCTTTCCATTCCATTGCATTGTGATATATTGGCAATTTATTTTAGTCTACCAATTAACCTCTCACCAATCTTTTCAAACCCTGTGTTGTTTACGCACACACACACACACCACCCCCTAGTATATCTAGTTATTCGTAAAGCCTAGTAGTATCCCAGGGATGTCCCTGGTTGTTAGAAAATTGATAGTGTCAAAGTTACACCCCAATAGTGTAACTTATCAGCTCTGGTACCTGTACAACAAATGGGTTATCGATCGATAGAGAAGAGACACACTCAGTCTTTGGCAGGGCTGAATGAGAATCAATTCTGACCGCCCCCTAGTCAGAAGGCTTTATTTATACATGAAAAGTGTGCTCGCAGGCACATTCGTTATCTAGAAATTATTGCATTTTCTGAAGAGAAAATTAGACATAGTCTCAACAGAAAGAGTCTATACATCTATTATTTCACTTCTCATGGATGCTGCTGTAAATGTCAAGGCCTGTAACTCCTGTAACTCCTTATCTTCAAGGACGGTCCATAGCCTTAGTCTCCACAACGGCCTCTGGGCGTATTGCCAAGCTCAGCATATTCACATGAGAAAGAAACAGAAAAGCTGGTGTCAATATCATATTCAGAAAAACTAAGAAAAGCATCTTTTATTTTACAAGTTTGATCAATATATGTACTTTTTACCATATTGACTCTCACAGACCCTCCTCTTTATCATACTTTTAAAATGCTACCTGTCTTTTTATGTCTGTGGATTACACCTGCACTTTGCCTACTTCAATGAATGGAATCCCTTCTGGACCCTAGACGCTGGTAAAGATACATTCAGTCAAAGTCTTATAATCCACATACATTCATCTTATTATGGTATGACAATAGGAGGTATCTGGGGGGGCTTAGTAATATAAATCAGGGGTAGATTAGGTATAAAAATATGCAGTGCGCTCGGCAAGGATAAAGTAAGGATAAAGTATCAATATAGCTGAAAAGGTCTGGGGGAGCAAAACATTTTGTAGGCAATAAAGCAGTTCCATAAGCTGAGTAGTAAAATGATTATACATAGTATCAATACTGGGTGTATCAGCATATTTAACATTGCAGATACTGTGGGGGATGCCCCTGTGAATACATCCCACCAATGCTTTTCCAAATCCTCCTTCAATTTGGTAGCCATGCCTCTTAGCTCATTTCCTTCAATAATAGTTACCATTTTAGCATGATTATTGGTATAATTTACCTGTTTAAGATGCTCATTTAGTAACTTGGTTTCATTAATTACCCTCACTATCATCCCTATATCTAGGGTCAGTTGAGGTAACGTTAAATCATTATACATGAACATTTTGTCCACCTGTGTCATTTTATCTTTATAGAACATTAGCAACTTCCCTTGCCATTGTAAGTGTGTTACATTTATTAAACACCCTGAGAACGGGTAAGTTAGTCCATAAGTTTGTGTTTTTGCTTCATCATATGTGATGAGGAAAACCATCTGAGGAGCCACCTCTATTAATGTCTCATATTCTTTTCCTTTTAGATGCAATGTCCATATACAAATGCTGGTATTATGCTGTAGTAAACATGGTTCAAAGATAACAGTCTGTTGTGGGCATACTGGTCCCATGTCCGTGTCTTCACAGAGGTCTAAATTATGTGACCTGTTTTTGTTATCAATATAATGTCCCTTAAATTCAGGTGTCCATAGGTTACCATCCTGCAAAATCATGGGCATAACAATAAATTTGCATACTTGAACTTTTGTTTTTATTGTATATGTTTCTAGAGTCCCTGCACAGAAGGTTCCTTCACATCTTATTTTTCTTCCATCTAACTTAAACCTTTCTTGGTTTGTCAGATTAAACATTTTTCTATAGAATAATATGTTTCCAGTCATAAGCTTTGTTTGTGCAGTGTCCTTCTGCTGCTTTTGATACAAATATTGCAACGTACACTGGGTCCAATTTACAAATTTCGTAATGTTTACTTGTGTACTCCAGCTATTGAGTATGGTTCTGTTGTATATCTGCAAAAACTCTTTATCCCACTGTATGTTTTTAGTCAAAGGGTTGAAGACTGTGGGTATCCAATCAGCTTGCATATGAACTATTTTACTGAGATCTGCTCCTGTTTTGCTAAGTTTCGTGTCTATGACCTCAGTGTCTATTGTATTCATTATGCCTAATCCTGTCCCTGTAGCTCCTAACAAGGTATCATACCACTCCCGCTTGCACTTTTTTTGACTATGTGCCGGGAAAGTAATGTTCCACCTTATTATTGTTCTTTGTTTTCTTGTTCCCATCATTAGACATGTAGATGGGACCCTTACAATTGTGTTGGTTACCACCTTAGGCTGTAATTGCAAAATATAAAATCTAAGCCTTAAGCCTAAGGTAGAATTTTGCATCTCATCATCATCATCACCATTTATTTATATAGCGCCACTGATTCCGCAGCGCTGTACAGAGAACTCACTCACATCAGTCCCTGCCCCATTGGAGCTTACAGTCTAAATTCCCTAACACACACACACACACACACAGACAGAGAGGGAGGCAGACAGACAGGTAGAGACTAGGGTCAATTTTGATAGTAGCCAATTAACCTACTAGTATGTTTTTTTGGAGTGTGGGAGGAAACCGGAGCACCCGGAGGAAACCCACGCAAACACAGGGAGAACATACAAACTCCACACAGATAAGGCCATGGTTGGGAATTGAACTCATGACCCCAGTGCTGTGAGGCAGAAGTGCTACCACTACGCCACCGTGTATTATTATCTGTGTATTATTGGCACAAACTATTACTCTATCTTGATAGTTTGTAGCATTATTGGTCTGGTTGTACTTTATAGTATCAGTTCTATTTCCACACTGATCTATTTGATTCTTTGCCTCATCACTTTCTAGCCATTTTAGAAAAGGCTGCTCACAACATTGAGTTTCATTGGTACCTTTTAGCTCAAAAGTACTATTCAATTCTGCTGCCCAGATTATATGAGTGTGTGTATCTCCTAAAATTTTGTACACCTTTCCACCTTTTATTTTTACACTTAATTTGTCACATGGCCAGACAAATTCCTGAGCTCCAGTTTTATTTTGTATTGTGTCTTCCATGTCCCAAGTGCCATCTCTCAAATAGCTTTTAAAACATGTATCTGCAGTTACATTTCTCCCTATGCTTGAGAAATCTGTAATATTCCATTTGCATATAGTCATATTGTTTTTTGGTAGTTCCTGGTGTATGTAACCTCTACCTGTGCAAACTGTCACATTTTCTTGCAATAGCCCTGGAGCGGCAGACAGTATTATAGTCATGTGATGGAAAAACAAAACACATGTGTAGGCTTTGTGTTGCATTTTGCACATATCAGGTGTCATTCCTGTATATTACCTCAGCTAGTGGTCAGGATTGGGATCTGGTGCGGTAGCTTTCTTACAATGGCTTGCGTGTATCCAGGAAACCCTTCCTTCCAATTTCACTGAGGTAGCTGTAGTTAAAAGCACTTGATATGGACCCTCAAATCTGGGTTCCAACGCCCTTCTGACGTGCCTTTTTATGAAGACGTAATCTCCTGGCTCCAAAGAATGGGTACCAGTTAGGCTATCTGGATCTGGAATAGAAGAGAACACTAGACCATGCACTTTAGTTAGTTGTCTTTGTAACTCTCCCATATAAGTCACCATATCCCCATAGTTATGTTCAATCTGTTGTGGAAAATAGCACCCTGTTTTGGGTGGCCCACCAAACAATATTTCATAAGGACTCAACTTAGTTTTTTTATTTGGGGTTATTCTTACAGAATAGAGAGCTAAGGGCAGACATTCTACCTAGGATTTACCAGTTTCTCTCATAGCTTTCTGTATTTTTAATTTTAGTGTCCCATTCATTCTGTGCTGTTGCTCCCCTTTTTTTCCCACTCTCCCTTTTCCGTGGGCATTGCTTGTTTCTGTAATTGTTTCAACACCTGCAAGTCTATTGGTTTCCCTCGGCCTAGGGTGACCTCATAGTATATGGCTACTGCTTTTAAAGCTGCATCCTTGGCTGCTTTATCTGCTAATCTATTACCTTTTACTTCAAACCTTTGCTCCTTAGTGTGTGCTTTTACCTTTAAAATAGCCACTTCTGTAGGGGCTGCTAAGGCCTCAAATAATGCTTTTATGAGGCTTGCATGCTTTATTGGCTTACCATTTGCCCCCAGTATGTTCCGGCTACGCCATATGGGGCCAAAATCATGTGCTACCCCAAAAGCATACCTGGAGTCTGTGTATATATTAACTCTCTGCCCTTCAGCCATAATACAGGCATCTATTAAGGCTTGCAGTTCCACCTCCTGTGCTGATTGCCCTGGGTCTAAGGCCTCTTGGACGAGTATTTGCTGTTCAGTAGTTACAGCATACCCTGTTTTGGGTTGCCCTTCGTGGTAGTATCAAAATGATTCAACCCACAAAATACATGATTCCATTGAGTCCATGGGGAATTTCACATATAAATTTGTGCATGTAGTGACTTTTTACATCATTCATTTTAGTAGTCCTCTATTTAGGGAAACCGTGTTCAAATTAACATTGTACGTTCTAAACCCAAAAAAAAAAAATTCACTTGAAAATGGACCTACTTCAAGATTTAAAAATAAATAAGAATAAAATAAACTAGGCAGCAAGTTAATGATCCATAATAATGACTCAACACAAAAAAAAAGGTTAACAGTGAGTAAAAATATTTATCCCAATTAGTTTTCCTAATATCAATAATGATTTGAAACCAAATTATGCAGTTTGTTCTGCAACCTGAGTCCTATATCAAATGTACGTTTCATTTCATTACAGTAATGCTATACAATAAACCCTTACAAAGGGAAGTAATATTCATAAATTTTCTGGAAGTATATTAGTGCCCAATGATTTTTGTATCTATATTTCACTCTTTCTATATTTAAACTCTGGGTCTGACAGAAGTTCATTACAATACTTTTCCTGGTATCATTAGAGAATTTCCAGCATAAAGTACAAACACTGCCAAATTTTCAATAAAAGAAGCAGACATACACTACACTATATGACCCTTTACACTGAGAGGCAGCAAAGAAATCATTAAAAAGAAATAGCTTCCCACTCATTGGTGTAATAGAGATTCTTCAGTGCATAAGGCAAACATCTAAAGGAAAAATACACACTTCTTCTATTGATAGCTCAAATAGGCAGATGTTGGGTACACATTAGATGTGAAGGGAAAGAAGAACATTTACTGTACTCAAGCCATCAAGAATATAAAGAGATTGTTATTGACTACTATTACTTCAATGAGCCGCAAAAGTGTAGAAAAGTACAAAAATGATAAGTGTGTTTTTTAGAGTCTACATGAAAATTGAAATTGTTGCAGCTAGTCATAAAACACAGGAGCTTCACATCACTACAATGTGCTGTTGGGTACCCTGCTTCTTCCACTGCCTAATACTTTAAGACTGTGATACCCTGTTTCATTCTCCTCCTTACATCATGACACCACCTCTTTCACATCAAACCACAGACATCTGCTGCTGTGAACATATTTCAACATTCTGATTGGCTAATTGTAAACAATGGGTTTAGGGAACGATATTTTAATTAAAATGCTCTTTCCTAGGTGTCCGTGTTTTGTTTTTACTGTCTTATTAACCTTATTTTGATTTAAACCATGTGTCAGGAAGATATCCAATGTTATTCACCATGGGGAGGGAGTCAGGTTTGCACAATTTTTGTGGGTCTAATTCCCCTCTTGAATCTTGCCTGAACTGACCCAGCTGTGGCTGGTTTCATATTATGACGGGGCTCCATGCTGCAGATCCCTTGTTAAAGTGTGACCAGCCAAGCCAAGCAAAATCTTGTGCTGGTTACCACTTTGGTAGGGGTGGGGCAGATACATTCATCATCATCATCATCAGGTATTTATATGCCGCTACTAATTCTGCAGCGCTGTACAGAGAACTCATTCACATCAGTCCCTTCCTCATTGAGCTAACAGTCTAAATTCCCTAGCATACATACACAGACAGAGAGACTAGGGCAAATTTTTTATAGCTACCAGTATGTTTTTGGAATGTGGGAGGAAACCGGAGCACCCAGAGGAAACCCACACAAACATGAGGAGAGCATACAAACTCCACACAGATAAGGACACAGTTGGGAATCGAACTCATGACCCCAGTGCTGTGAGGCAGAAGTGCTAGCCAAAAGCCACCGTGCTGCCCTACATTGCACTAGATAGATAAATAGATAGATAGATAGATAGACATCAGCTGTAGCGTAAGTACCACCCTTGAAAGCAAAGCAGCTACAGTTCCTGGTAGTAATGAGGGCCTGCTTTTAAGCAAGCACTAAGTGAAATCGCTAGGTATGGTCATCCAGGGCACATGCATTGGGTGAGATGACTAGTGTTCCGAGTCTCTTGACCTGTCCCAACTGAAGTGTCAGTACAAAACAAAGCTATAGCTGACATCACTGTACTGACATGATAGCAACAGTCAGGAAGAAATATGATCTGCCTGAATAAGTTCTTGATTTATGGCATAGTATTTTCAGTGAACTCACCTAACAAAGCTGTTTTAGAACTCTTCAATAAATGTATCATTCCTCCAATGATTGATATGATTTGTCAAATGAGTGATATCAAAAAGAAAATGCAACACAATAGTGTACTCAGCGGGATAATGTGATATTAGGTGACTCAGTTAAATATTGCTCACCAGGTTACGGTGAGTATTATGCCTTGCAAGAATTGGTGATATTTCAATTCCCCTTAATTATCTTCAATAGGGAATACTCAAATAGGGAAGAAAAATAAAATAAAAACACACAGTGTACTTGTCATGAAAAATCTATGTAATTTATCAGATAAGTAGTTGCACTCACCAAGAAAAGAGTGATTCAATAATTTCTGAATGTAATACATTCTTAGACGCAATAAGATATATCAAAAAGTCTTTATACTATAAATGATAAAAAATATACCTGTTGTACTATGTTAACAAAAAGTGAGCAGTGCTAAAAGGGACTTAACTCACAATTGATACATTTCAAAATTGTTTATCTGTAGTAGATACTGATGGCAGAAGAAATTTTACAATACCATAGGGACGATATAATCCCTATCTTCAGTGAAAACTTTGAAACACGACTTTCTACAAAATTCACAGGTAAGCACCAGGGTGGATATGAAGTAGGAATCAGTTGAAAAGAGACACTTTGTGCAGGTCCTGTGTGGGGATTTCAATTCCTTTCAGACCGGTGTTTGTGGTGGGCTAGTGACAGCCTAGAGAGGCACAATGGTTTCCAAGTTGACTCTTGTGCTTGGCCTCTGCCTGGTCTGCAGGGTCTTGGGGGACCAACTCTAAACCCTAAAGGTTGTGGGTCCAAGGATTGGAAGGCAGTGCCTAATACTGTCATGTAACCTGTAAGGCTGCTTACATTATGTATCACCTTGTATTTTATATACAGAATTTGGTTAGGTCAGTACATTATTTTACTGTTAGTTTAGGGTTGGAAGTTTATGCTAAGATAAACTCATTTTATTCTTCAGGCTTGCTATTTCCTAGTGAGGGGTCTGTCTCAGATTGCGCCTTGGTCTTACACTGAGGTGATATCCATATAGCATGGAGCCAGCAATGTCCATCCCTCTTGGCATGGTCACACCCCCTAGTGGAGTATAACCAAATCTCAGCTTTTGTAAATGTGCCAAATTTAATTCTGGAATCCTATTTCTGGACTCCAGAAATGATTAAGAGTGGAGCAGAGAGAGCATTTTACATGTGTTCACAACTTTGTGTTGTTATTATGAAATACTTTGCTCTAATAAATCACTTTAATTAGGACTTAATTGGCAGATTATGCAAAGCATTGTCCTTGTATGTGACTGTATATGTATTTAACTGGAACTGCTACTTTTTGTCCTCTTATCATTCCCAGATTACATTTCTAGTTGAATATATTTGTGCTCATTGGTTAGTCTATCTTTGGACCCCAAAGTTCTGTATTGGATCTTTTCCTCTTTTCCATATACACACTTCATCTTAGTCACCTTACTACATTATCTGACTTAAAGAAAAGCTTTGTACAAATGATGCCCAACTCAATTTTACCACATCTGATCACTTCTCTCCTGTTCATTTGCGCCTCTCCAGTGATTTCAGTGTGAATGGCAGGGACACATCTCAAAACAAATATATACAATGGAACTGCTCATCACATCAACTAAGCAATCTACATCAACACTTCTGTATCACAGCTGATAACGTGATAATTCTTCCTATTTTGAACATCGATATGCCTATGGTAAATATGATAAATAATGCACAGAATTTGACTCTTGGGGATATATTTAACAAACTACAGGTTTAAAAAAGTGGAGATGTTGCCTATAGCAACCAATCAGATTCTAGGGCCTGATTCATTTAGGATCTCAAATGAAGAGGATACTCATTTCAGTCTCCTGGACAAAACCATGTTACAATGGAAGGGGTGCAAATAAGTGTTCTGTTTTACACATAGGTTAAATACTGACTGTTTTTTCATGTAACACAAATATCAACTTTAAATTTCAGTGTACAAATAAGCTATCAAATATTTGTGTGTTACATGAAAAAACAGGCAGTATTTAACTTATGTGTAAAACAGAACACTTATTTGCACCCCTTCCATTGTAACATGGTTTTATCCAGGAGACTGAAATGAGTATCCTCTTCATTTGAGATCCTCAATGAATCAGGCCCTAGAATCTGATTGGTTGCTATAGGCAACATCTCCACTTTTTCAAACCGCAGTTTAGTAAATATACTCCTTGGTATTCTAAATCATCTTTAACGATTATTTTAACTGGATCCAGGTCAGTAGTCAGACTTGACCAAACAACCTAGAGAGTGAGGGTGCTTAAACAATGACCTTTCACACTATTCTCAGAAAATAAGACACCTATTTTTCTCCAAGAAATCCTTGGCACAAAAAAGTGGTAACCTGGTATATTGCCATTAAACTGGAACCATAGATTTTAGTATCACACCAGAACTAAACAAATCAATACCATCTTTTTCAGGGTATTTATACTGTCTCCAACTCAACTTCCTCCGAAATGGTTGGTTGAAGGCTAGGAAAGCAATTGCCATGAGTTTGGAAGACCCCAAACATTGATTTACGAAAAATGACTTTAAAAAATGTTGTGTAACCAAGACAATACAGCCATAGCTACCTTGTTTATGTAAATGATGTTATGAAAAAGCTCCTGTCACACTTTGTTTATATTAATTGACATAATTGAGGTATTTCCGTAATTTTCTTTGCTGTCAATTCTATGGATCTTACTGAGCACTTCGTTACAGCACAAAAAAGTAAAAGTCTCCACCCAGAGAAACTCTTTTAACAATTTGATCTCATTCCATTACCTTGCTTCTTGTTTTCTCAGGTGCCTTCTGATTTTATTGATCCATTATGCTCCTTACAGAAAACATTTCTGTTCTTTAACTCAGTGCTTTATATTAGTGTTAACAAGCTCCAACTGCAGGCAAACCTAACATACAAGTATGAGTGGTGTTTTCGGAAATCTTTCTTTTTTTATTTGTAATTTGGAGCAAACACATTTTAACATTATTCTTGTCTTCCCAGACACTCCCCGTCTCATTACCTTATTAAGCAGAGCAGCAATTACCATTTTCCCTTTGTAGTTTTTAGCAATTTTTTAATATTGCGTTTTCCAGATAAAACAGCCAATAATTGTATACACCTTTAAAAAAGATCAATAAGACTTTCTAAAAATAAAATTCCTCTGGCACAAACAGAGTTACACCTCATTGAAATGGGCATATCTATTTGGATATGAGCACCCCACATCATTACCCTGGGAGAATGCAATAAGATAGTCAAATAAAATCCAAGGAAAACAAATGTGCTTCAAATACTGTCCCCATTATCTTTAAATTCTCAAAAGACATTGGCCTCCTGGTATCACCTGATACTCTTCCTTTGCTATAACCCTTCACTGCTTGATTTGCAATAAACTGTGCTACTGGACACGGGGTGCTACTGGACTGAGAACTTTGTACTCATCACCCGTTTCTCACAGTTTAATGTACTTTTTAATCCTTCGGCCAGTATATACACCAGAGCATCGGTGTATTATGTGTATTATTATTTCATGTTATTAGGTACATTTTGCCCTTGCTATTACCTGCGATATTGTATGTAGTAGAAATATAAAAAATATTGCCATACTGCGTGAAAATAACAGTACAGCAGAAGTCATTTTGCTTGTCTCAAATGTCCATCTTTATGAGGTGCAGCTTAGATTTGGTTTGTAATCAGAACAATGTCTGAGTTAACTAGCTGGTAGCCCATGTTAATTAGCTAGGTCAACAGGTAATCTAAGAGGTAATTAGGTTACAACTTTTAGATGATATGCAATGTGCCTCCACAGTAATATACTGGCTGAAATAGCATTGGGAAATGTATCAATATGTATCAATATAAATGTTATTGAATCAAAATGTATCACAGACACAGATGGCATAACCCTGTTGATACAATGTGTCAAAAGTCTTGTTTCATGTAAGCGTGCAGTGGCATTCCCTGATGTAATATTGTAACCCCATGTTTAGTGTATCCAGCCAAAATAGCTAATTGAGTCAAGCCAGTCCATTGTATAATCAAGGTAACAGGGACAGGATGTCCAGCAGTTAAAGTGTCCACTGAGAGACCCCTGCTTTAAGGGGAGGTTTGAGACATTTGACCCTACTTCCTGTGTATACAACGAAGAATATAGGGAGAGGAAAATGCCAAGGTAGTTATTCTAGCTTGGAGGATCCTGTTGTACAAGAGATCAGCGAAAAGGACTTTGGGCCACGTATCATGGTGCTGGAGGAAACCCTACCAGGACAGGGTCTGTGTGAGCCAGTATCCCAGGCTGGGCGACACCGTAATTGTTTTGCTAATTGGTAGTGGTAATATTGCGGGAAGATAAGACTCTGCAAGAGACTGAGATTATTACTTTGGAGTGCTGACTATAAGAGGCTTCTGGAGTGTACACCTTACCATTTACCCTTTCACTTGTGAATGTCTTGTGGTGTTGTACTGTCGTAATAAAGTCTTATTTTGCATATTTTGTGGTCTACCCAAGTGAGTTGAATCCCACTGAGGGTAACTGCCATCCCAGCTAAGGGTGGTATCCTCACTAACTGCTTTATCAAATCTTTCACCATTTGAAAGAAGAATAACAATGGCAACCATACCAAATGCTGGTTTACTGGTTTACTGAAACTATGGCCACCCAACTTGTCAAACAGATTGCCCAAATACCAGAGCAATAGCCTTAATTGCTCCTGAACATTGACAGAGCCACCCACCTCGGCCACTCAGTTTTGTCACTCATTCCATACAGTACCATACCCTGCTCATGTACAGTTTGCCAGCGACCTCCCACCACTGACATTATTTCAGGAAAGTCATCTGTCAAAGAAATGCCGGGCACTTGCCGCAATGTTCGTTCTGCATCTGGCACCAATGCATGGAACTTATCCATCTAGAAGTTAGATTGCTCATCAGCTATTCCTTTCTCCACCCCTGGTACATGTTTCATGTAAATAATTTTTCTTTCCATTACACTTTTCTGTCCTTGTACCATTGCCGTTGTAATTCCACAGCAAATACTGTCTGTAAAAGTTCAAGCAGAGCTTATAATTTATCAGGCTGACCTCAACCCATTCCTCTTTTAAATTCTTGTCACGAATAGACTCCCAGCTTCTGTGACTTTGGGTGTTTACTGTATGAGGTTACACACGATTCCAGACCGCAGTCTCTCTCTACCTATTACACAGGTTATAGACTTACTGAGTCGCCACCACACAGCGCCTCTCACACCCCCCACACACTTCAGGTTTGCCACCACCTATTGAATACGGTCAATAGGACCCCAATATACCGTCCCACCTACACAAATGTAAATGCAAGCACACACTAGGCTTCTTAGTCAAATGTATTAGCAAATCACACACCGGCATTCAAAGGTTTAACTTGGTCGAGCTATATAACAGGCTAAAGGATTCATTAGAGCATCAAGGATGCCAATTACTAATTTTATAGATTTAATATACAAAGGGCTTACAGATGTATATATGTATATGTATATATATATGTATATATATATATATATATATATATATATATATATATATATAAAATAATAAATAATTGACATAACATACATAAACAAAACAGTTTAAATATAAAAGGGGTTACATTCAGAGTATAATTTACATGAGTTGTATAATCTGTGCCATGGGAAATTGGCTAGGAAGATGGACAGCTTATCAATATGGATTGATTTTCCCAAAAGACTGACCATTTGTTGTAACTGGTCTCAGCTTTTTGAAAGACACTTCCACACCTGTCCCCACCCCCAGAGGTTGTGGTCTGTGACACTTTTTCCAATCACCATTTGCGTGTTGCCTGATTTACTTCCCAATTCCACTATGTGAACTAACTTTTCTGAGGAGCATCACACAGACCCAATTTTATTATTAATAGATCCCCTATGAATCTACCCACCTATTGATATTAAACAGGCCTAGGTATAGGGTATTAATTAAGCTTATACTCATTTCCTCAGCTTCTCTGTGTAAAAGAGTTCTTCATTTGACATATGAGCTGCCCTTCATCATGATTTTAAGTGGCATATTAAAAAACGGAATTATTCTTTTCTATATACTATAGCCAAGTCAGCACATGGTCTCTTTGAGCCAGACACCATGCTGAGCGGTTCCTAAAAGTCTATTCAGGTGTCAAAACTCCATCACAGGCCAGGATATATCTCACGACAGGGGCCCTTTGAAGGAGACAAGAGACAGTAGACACATTGCTATCTTCTAACACTGGGATGGGCAGAGTCACTGAATACACAACAGACTTTCTGACTTCACATTTTACACTTTAGTAGCTCAATTTATCAATGGAATCATTTGATATATCATATTTACACTGCAGTTAGGATTTAGGCCTTATTCCCCACAATATGGTGATGGGTTAGCCCTCATAAATAACTGTAAGTTCTCTGTGTTCACGACACTTCCCATTCACAATTTTGCTTGAAAATAAGCCCCAAGCCTAGCTTGCCCAGTTTTATCTGTAAACTGCAGTTTTACAGTTTTTGTACATGTGTGTTTCACATTATCCACTACTTCCAACTGTCATAATGGCCTTTCATTTTAGCTTTACAAAATCCCCTCCCATATTTTAAAATTCTCTGCAATTTCCTCTTATCTTATAAAATGATGTGGTGGCTGCACACAGTCTGTTATTCTAAATGTTGGCAAATGATGTAGATATATACAGGGACTACAGTAGGTGCAAAGTAACATTATGCACCACACATACAGATGCCTTGTATTTTGCCATACACTCATTAAACTCAACTCAACTATTCCATTATCCCATCTAGCATATCATGCTGCTCCACCATCTACCCGTGTACTCATTTTCCATGTAATGTATAGTGCTTAAATCACTATACTTTGGAGCTGCATGGACCTACCAAACTCTCCAGTAATGCCTCCCATCTATTGCCTCTTCCAAGGACTCCCGTCTCAACCAAGGCCACATATGAGTCCTCTCTGCAAGTATGAACCAGCACCTGGGACTTTAGACCTTCTGTCTGTCTGGCCATATTTTAGGCCTAAGACACACTCCCTTGCAGGCCTAAAGGGACTGCTGCAGTCTCTCCTACATCATTGAGCTCTCTCTCCTATTCCCTTGGTCTCTCTACAGAGCATGCCACTCTACTTCTGTATGCCATGTTGTTTCCCCCATACTGGCTCTTCAACCTACAAACTGCAACCATTTACTGCCTCGAACTAAGATGATCATCATCAATTGAGACAATGTCTCCTTAATCTTAGTCATATTAGATATATTTTGCAAAATACTGTATCAGCTTTCCATAGCAGGTAAAATGTTTGTCATAATGCCTGCCATCTAGGATCATACACAAGCCCCTATATATCCTATTACATATATCCCCACCCCTATGCACTGCTAAACAATTGAAATTCTTTAAATTTTTTGATGGATATTTCCATATTTCCACAGTCAACCCTACTTATTCAAAGACCAATCATATTCCCCTTTCACAAATCTTCAATTCTTCCAGGGTCTTTTCCTTACTGTCAAGTGGCAGAGGTGTGTAACTCAGACAATTTCCAATTGACGGAAGCTGTGTTATCCCCTGGTTTTTGCACTATATGGGTTGGTGCATGGTGTGCAACTGAGTGACCAGATGAAGCAAGGGGAATCCAAAGTTTTATTTTGCTTTCAGTTGTGATTTTACCAAGCATTGTTTTGCATGAAAGGTGTATCATTTAACATTGTCCAATCCTGCGTGACTGTGCTCGCTTTCTTCTTTAAACATTTTCGATAGCTAAGCATTATGCAACACCTTTTTTGTAAAGCAGCTGTTGTGAAGATTGGAAGAAGGAATCTATTTGGAGTGACCCAATATCCTTTGCATTACTCTGATATAATTTGCACTTTTAGGGTGCCCTTTGTCTTAACCTTTTTTGATTCGTTACAAGTGAGCAGTGTGACCTACAGTGTTACTCTGATGCACAATACTGATTTTGTTTAACATGATAAAGTCTAACACAGAAATTTTTAGTAGAGGCATCTTGTCTGCTCTACAGAAACACATACCTTTTAAAGGCAGTTACCAATTACAACTCCTTTCATGTATGCAGTTTGTATTTTGTGTCTCAGTCAGATGATTTCTCTTAATGAAATTTCAATTGAAAAGTAAATTGAAATAATTTTTGATATGTTTCTTGCTGATAGGTTTCCCTTCATTGAAATGTAGCCTCCATTATTTATATTTGCCTGCAGTCTTTGCATGCCTGGTGAGGAAGTGCATCATCCTGCTTTGCAAGCTATTTGTGTCCAGATCCCATGACTAATTATTAATCTTTATCATAGGTTATGTGTGATCATGTGTTTGGCTGATGGGTCACTTCTATCTGTTTTTTGCAGCTCAACAGGCTGACAGCAGAAGTCTAGGTTTGGAAAATTAGAGGTTCACTGGTGGGACATTCAGACTTTTACATAAACAGAAGGCATGGGTCCACCATGGATCTCATGATGCATGCAGACGGTAAGATTTTCTGGTTTGATGGTAATGTTTTATGTTTTGAATTTTATCAGAGCCACTCTGCTAAAATTGATATGGACTACTTTGTGGGGTTCCTTCTAAAGTCTATCTTGGATTGATCATAATTTGTTTTAGTGTAATATGGCATTAGGCCAAGGATGTTCCAGCAGTAGAGAGATCTAGGGTTTTACTCAGCACTCGGAGTTGGTGTGTGTGTGTTATTTTATCCATTCCAGGGATATTTAGATGTAAGTCACAGGCAGTTGGAAGGGGACAAAGGTCGATGCCAGTAAATGGTGTTCACTTGATTTAATAGGTTTAGACATTTTCTTATTCTTTTCTCCAAAATGAGATTGAGAAGACTCCATTATTACTTGGTCATTGGGAAGGAGCTCTCTATAGGAGTCTAATAACTCCTCCTGATGGTCTGTATTTTTAACTAGTAATAACATAGTTTTATATTAATTTACATGTCCATTGCTATTCAGTGACTGATATCAGGTTCCAATAAAGCAATACTTAAATAATTAGTAAATAACCAAGTGCGCAAGGATACCAATATCTTGTACAAAGACATGGCCAAGCTGAGGTAAGTTATGAAGAACACCGGGTGATTACGGCTAAATGCCTTAGTTTGCATTGGTGATCCTCTCTGGTGCTCCTAGCACACATCAGGGTGCATGCTTAATCTCATTTCTTGGGAGATATCACTAAACTCTAATGCAAGAAATATTTTATTTCAATATTTCAGGACATCACTGAGTTCCTTTGCCAGAACTGTCATAAAACACCATAGTGTTTACATACATGTAGATAATTAGATAATTAGTTCTTGATGAAAAGCGATCCTTGATTCATGGTGTCACATTTTGAAAAAGAACAATCATCTTATATGAGTAATAAATAATGCAGATCCTAGTTTTAAAGACTTTTCTGCAGGTTTAATATTTGTTAGACACAGAGGTCTTATTAGTGTCACTAGATTGTCACAGTTATCAGATTTCTTAAAATCTTGCCTTCTCAATAAAATATGTCACCTGAAAATAGTTTATAGGAGTAGGGGGTGATATTAATGTTACTTAGGGGTAAAAATGAGCAAATCAGCAGTAATTCAGCAACAACAAGCCAATAATAAAAATGAAATTAGTGCCTCTAGTAATTAGAAAGATTTATATTATTCTAACATGCACTATATTACATTCCACACATTGTTAATGATCACATTTTATTGTTCTCTTATATATTAATTTGATCCTATAATATATACACATAGGATGCTGATTCATAATACTAAATTATTGGATAAAGTAGATTTTGTCTTCTATGTACTTTTATTTAACACATTTGCTCCACCTGTATTCATTTTTGCTAGCTTTTATTAATATCTTTTGATATTATTGTATGTCTCATGTACTAATTCTTGATATTAATTTAGGAGTAGTTTCATTGAAGTGATTGTGTCTTAAAAACTAGAGATGCTCGGGCTCGGTTGTCCGAGAACCGAGCCCACCCGTACTTTTGCGTACGCTCGGAAGTGAAAACGAGGCAAAATGTCATTGTTGCATCATCGGATCTTGCGAGATTTGGATTCTGTAAGTACCGCCCTCTACAGCGATCCAGCTCCATTTCACATAGAGACACAGAAGGGGTAGCACGGTTCTTGGCAGTCTTTAGTGCAGTTGGGCAGCTTTATATCTAAAACATAAAGAGGAGGGGTGGCAGTTTTCTTAAAAGTCTCCAGTGACGTTCTACTGAGTTATAGCTCACACAGAAACAGGAGCGGTCCATTACTCCATTGCTAATTTTCATATCTGAAATAGAAATAATAGGGCTGTCAGTGTTCTTCAATATCTGAAGTCACATTGTACTTTGTTATCAAAATGGATTCACAGCAGTACACAGAAGACCAGAAGCACCAAGCAGCTGCTGGCACCAGTCATGATGATAGTAATCCTTCTACGTCAAGTGCTAAAGCCTATGTTAAAGTGCATAGTGTTTTTAAGTCTGGGAAACAAAAATGTAAAAAAACACCTTTTACCTTGGTAAAGAAAAAAACTTAACTGCAGAAAAAAATAAAATTGCCAACATGCCATTCTACAAACGCAGTGGCAATGAAAGAATCAGGCCTTCGCCTTTCTCTATAAGTGCTAGTTGTGCATGTGTCACTGAGGCATCTTCTTGTAAGGTCAGTCATGACCAAGCAAGACCTTGTCATTCTGACTCAAAAAGTGGTGCCCAAATACTTTAACGTGCAAAAGTCGAGCTGGAAGTAAAGCATTAGAAGTAAATGTATGTTCAGATTCAGAAATGACACAAATCCCTGAGGAGAGACTATCCACAAGTGCTATGTGTATGCCTGACCTGTCTGATACTGTACTCATAAAGAAGCCTCTTTTTAGCATTTCTGCAGATGTGTGGATGAGCAGCCCAAGTGTAGCCGATGATGCACAAATTCAGGATGCCACTTTGAAATTGCAACAGGATGAGGGGGATAGCATTTGTAAAGCCACAGTCAGTAGAGGCAGGGACCTTAACCATCTAGGATCCTCATTCATGGCACGCCATTTGAAGTGAGTTCATGGCAAGCTGTTGGAATAATCTGAAACTTATGCTAAAAAAACAACAACAAGCAGTCCAGCATCAGTTATGTCCCTTCTCTCAGCTAGATCCCGACACCTGCAATCTACACCCACAAAACCTTCCTCATCAATATGCTAAGTAGAGATCGGAGTTAGTCCTGCATCCAAATTGCTAAGGCTAGATGACTCCTCCGCTATCCAGGATTCCTCAGAAGAATTCTTGAGCATTAGTCCCATTGCTGCTGCTGCTGCTGTTGCTACTAGGGGGTGGATCTTCATCCCAGAAGCAGACCAAGAAGAAGACGACTAGTAGTTTACAACAATTGACTGTTAAACAATCCTTTGGAAGAGGAAGCAAGTATGAAAGCTGTCACCCAGTCTCAGAGTGGATCACAGACGCCATGGGGACTATGCTGGTATTAGATCTGCGTACAATGTGTATTAATGCAGCTTGTTTTAGACAGTTAATTGAGGTTTTGTGTCCATGTTACCAAATTCCATCATAACACCATTTTACTAGAAAAGCTATTCCTCACTTCTAGCAGAAGGTTTGTAAAAATGTAATTTTTTGGCTACAAAATGCCATTCTACCCACTGTACACTTAACCACAGATATGTGGACAAGCGGAACTGAGCAAACTAAAGATTATATGACTGTGACAGCCCACTGGCTTGGTGATTCGTCTTCATCAGGAACAGCAGCATTATTTACCCAAGTCTGTCACATTTTTCAGAGGCAGGGTATTCTGTGTATCACCGGCTTCACCAAGAGCCATATAGCTGACAATCTCTTATAAAAACTAAGGGATATTATAGCAACATGGCTTATCCCGCTTGGACTCTCCTCAGGATATGTTATTTCTGATAATGCCACCACCATTGTGAGAGCATTACAGCTGGGTGAATTCCATCACATTCCCTGTTTTGCTCACAGAATAAAATTGGTGGTGCAGATCTTTTAAAAAATGACAGGGACATGCAGGAGATGCTGTCTGTGGCCCATAAAATATCTGGACATTTCCAGCATGTAGGAGATTACAGCAGCTGCAAGAGCAATTTATTTTGCCTTGCCACCAACTGAAGCAAGAGGTGGTAACAAGGTGGAATTCCACCCTGCATATGCTTCTAAAGATGGAGGAACAGCTAAAAGCCATCCAAGTGCCATGACACTGAGAAATATGGGGGATGTATTTTACTCAAGCGCAGTGGAGAATACTCTCCGTGTTGTGCAAGGTGCTGAAACCATTCGAAGTGAAGTGGGTACAGACTCTGCTAGCTTGAGCCAAATGATTCCTTTAATTAGACGTTTGGAAAAGCAGCTTGAGTAACTGAAGGAGGAGATGAAATAAAGCAATTGCGCTAAGTATGTTGGACTTGTAGAGAAAGTATTTTATTCGCTTCGCCAGGATCCAAAAGTTATTAAAATCTTGAAAACGGCTCACTATATTTTGGCGACTGTGCTTGATCCTAGGTTTAAGAGCTATGTCTTCTCTTTTTTACAACTGATGCAGATCTCAAGAGATGCAAGAAGCTCCCAGTGAGCAAGATGAAAGCTCAAGTTTTACAGGACAGCGTCTCCTCCTTCAGTGTCTCAGTCAACTGCTGCTCAGAAAAAACGTAGCTTTCCCGAGAGACCCAGGGATGATGTAGATGACTCAGCACAACATTTTGACATCAGGTCTGGTCTAAAAGAATTGACCAAAAAACGTGACACGTCTGCAAAAGTGGCACTCCTTGTCGCTGAAGTGCTTGGTTTGTTAAAGTGTGCATATCCTTTTTAAGGTCCAACATAATGGTGGGTGGGAGGGCCCAAGGACAATTCCATCTTGCACCACTTTTCCTTTCAGCGACCGCTGTGTGCCAATGTTACCTACATTTGCTATATACTGTTGTGTGCTTTGAAAAACTCAAAGACACCTATTGATGATGCAGATGACTCAGCACAAAATGTTGACATCTGGTCTTGTCTACTGTAAAAGGATTGACCAAAATTAATGACACCTCTGCTGTAAGTCCACCTGATCCTACTCTCAACTATCAATATCCAAAGAATGGTGGAGGATTATTATAATTTTTTTTGAATGATATAAAGACATTTATTAACAAAGAATAACGTTGCTTGCAGAAGTAATGTAAGCATGGAAGTCTAAATAGAAGTATATATGTATTACTCAAACCTTCTACTTTGCTGCTGTTTCATCAGTATTGCACATAGTGTTTGTACTCTGCAGTTTACGTCAAAGGTACTTAGCTATATTTTATTTTTGGGGGGAATTGGGACTGATTCGAAGCTCAGTGATTTTGCTGTGAATTTCAATGGCTCTTTTACAAGATCCGATATACTCATGTCAGAGTGATCACAGCCAATTTTTGGACACCTGGTGGATTTAGCCTTCTGAAGTTTGTTTTCAATCAGCCTTTCAATTGCTTCTCTCTCATACGTGTGACCACATACTTTGTTTTTCACTGGGTTCACCATCTCCAACTATGTTATAGGAGTGCTCTGGGTGACGGCGATCTCCTTGTCTTTATCTTGCAAAGCTTAGTCTGCAGGGGCCGGTGACACAACCATTTGTTTTCTCAGGTCTCTTAGCTGTTCTTTAAATTGCCTCAGGGCCTCCTCTGTATTATTCTTCTGAAGCGCAGTTTATCTCTCGTGTACAAGCTCTCTTAAATCCGGAATCTCATCCGATGGGTCACATTTTAATTTAAGTACGACCTCTTCAACTACATCTATTTATTCGTTTAAATCTCTGTTCAATGCACTGTATTCCAACATGATGGAGTCCATGCTGCCCACATGTTCTGTGTCACAGTCTGTCTGAAGCAGATGTAATGCCACTCCAGTTGTAATATCCATTCCTGTGTCTACATAAGTTTGGCAGTTCTTCAGACATGAGAGGGAGGTATTCACAGAGGAGAAGGAGATTAAAGATGCAGCATGAGCAGACATGGTTTAATAATGTAGAGTTCATTGACAGCACTGTTAGGCTTAAGGCAGCTAAGATATTTGTATCATGTTTTGTGGGGGCCCAAACAAAACAAGAACTTTAGCCACAAAAGTGGCACTCCTTGTCGCTGGAGTGCTTGCTTTGTTAAAATGTACATGTCCTTTTCAATCACTTACATAAGGATGGGTGGGAGGGGCCATGGACAATTCCATCTTGCGCCACGTTTCTTTTATGCCACCTCTGTGTGGCAATGTTTCCTAGATGTGCTATGAACTGCCGTGTGTTTGTGTCGTTGCTCTGTCGCTTTGCATCCAGCCAGGTCGCTGCAGTCTTTGTCTGAAAGTGGTTGAAAATAATATTGTGACCTGTGAAGTGGTCAAAATTGACTTAAAATGGCTTGAAATTAGTGTTATTGAGGTTAATAATAATGTAGAGCAAAAAAAGAGCAAAATTATTTGATTTTAGCATGTTTTAGCTATTTTTCTTAAAAATACAGTTCAAAACCAAAACATGCAAGGGCGGTTTTGCCAAAACCAAAACCAAAACAAGGGGGTCAGTGAACGTCTCTATTAAAAAATATGTACCTTAGTATTAAGATTTTCCATACTGCTATATATTTTAACTTCCTAGTTAAGTTTAGATTCATAAATGCTTTGCATGCTCAGAAATGCCTTTTAGGAGGTTTGTCTCTTGTGGGTGCTGGGGGGCTGGTTTAAGATTATACAGTGATGATGATGACTATCAGCTGCACTTACTATCAGCTTCTGATTGTCTGATTGCATCTTGACCACTCCAGTTGAGCATGTACTTTAATCATAAGTGTTGCATCTATATTATATGAAGTTGCATTCGTCTATTTGCATTACATATTTCACGTTTCCATTTCAGCTACAGCAGGAAAAAAAGATTTCCATTTGATTTTTAAATGGTAAAAACTTTTTATTTATTTCGAAATGACAAGTTGTACATATGTTATTAACCTACAAAACAAATCTGTTCAACAATGTAATAGCAATCTAAAGATAAATAATCAGAAATGATACAAAAAGACAGATTAATTTAATTAAAATTTTCTATTTTTGTTTGTATTTAATCACATTTTATATAGGACACTCACCTTTCACATTCAGTAATACCACTGTCAAGACAATATTCTCTCTGTATATGGCAATTCAGTACATTATTATTTTGTGCAAAATAGTGTAATGTGACTTTAACACTTACTACTTACACTGTCAAATAACCTCTTTATGTGTTCTCTACTCTATTGTGGGCATAAAAATAAACTTTTGTCACACAAGATACATGCGTGGTGCAAACACTACTATTTTTGAACTAGACTCATCTTGAGATGCACAAAAGCTCAACATATGCACATAAATATGCTCTTTGTGTATATTTTCTCTATGTACATTCTAAGCATAAATGCAGCAACTCTACTTTGGTTCTCACCTGTTTCAAAACCCCCCTCCAAAGTCAATGTTCCATACAAGGATTCAGGGGAAGCAGGTGGTAATTGCTCCTGTAACCGTAGTGAATTCTGAGGCTATGAGACAGCTTCAAAAGCTGATTTCATTTTACACATTGTTCCAAAAAAGTATAAGTTACTCATCAATTTACATGTGTTATACAATATAACAGTCTATATTATGATCCTGTTCAGGGGCGGGCTGGCCCAGGGGGCAGGGGGGCAGCGCCCCCCCTGGGCCACTGGGTTAGACGCCTATTAGGGCCGGGGGGTAGGCAGGCCGGCCAGCCGCCCCCCCGGATGCAAAAAACAGTTTCTCCCACCGCGGCCGCATCCGATGTCATCAGATGCGGCCGCGTCAGCGCACAGGCGGCCGCATCACATGACAGGGGATGCAGCCACGTCATCAATGACGCGGCCGCATCCCCTGTAATATGATGCGGCCGCCTGTGTGCCCCCCGGCCATCCCTCTCCCAGCCCGTGCCTGATCCTGTTACACTGAACTATTCCTTCATCTTGTACCTTAGGAAAGAAAGTTAATTTTGTATGATATGAGGAATTCTAAAACTAATAAATATATTGAGTGGGGAATATTTAGAATGTTCCAGTTTAAAGACATAATTTTGTTTAATCTTAATTTTCTTATGTATTTTATATTCTATTCTGCTTTTTATGCGGTGGTAATCGTTTTTACGATTACCACCATTCCGACACCTGTCATGCCTCCAAAAAAACCGAAAGAATAGAAAATCGACTTGAAAATAATTAGACTTACCTTTAAGACGACGCTGGAGATCCCCGAAGACAGCAGCATAATGACAGCAAGGCTTTCCGATTGGAGAACTTACCGCCTCTGCTGCCTGATGTCATCGCGACGACTGTCAAGCAAAATTTAAAGCGGAAATGTTCGATTACGTGTTTAACCACTTGATCTTAGGGGACTCCACATTGCTGCTTTAAATTTTGCTTGACACACTTAACGTCAGGCAGCAGAATCGGAATGTCGGAATTACCAGCAGAGTTTTATCGTACCCCGCCCTTTTTATGTGTTGTTGGTTCTTTACTCATATACCCTACAGTGTATTTTTTATCAAGAGTTGCTATCTTGAGATTACTTGAAAATTCTGTAGTTTTCAAATCCAATTAATGTTTTGTTTATTTTGTGTGTGTTGGAATCTGTTGTTTCAATCTTATGAATTTAATTGTCTAGTGTTGGTTTATTTTCTGTATTGTTACTCTTTCTGGGGTTTAGTTGACCTCCTAATACCACTTGCTTTTATTAAATTGATTCAGGGTTTGTTTTACATTTAACACAGTTGTCTGTTCCTGTTTATCTTATATTTAACAAACAATCCCATTTGGTAACAAACTAAATAAAATTTGATTAACATGAGAAACCTTGCTGAATATCGTGTGTTTTTCAATAGTACTTAAATACAAAATATAAGATTGCTTATATAAAAGAGAATGTTGTCTAACTGAATATATCTTTGATAATGTTATGATCATGGGGATAAACATTTTTTCCTACATGAAATCTTGTTTATTGCATGAGTGCTCAATACAAAGTGTATTACTGTATCTAGTTTTTCGAACGTGGGAACAATTTTCTGTACATTACTGCACCTAGCATAAATTTAGCAAAGCAACACCTTAATTGCTCTCCTGTAAATTATGCCATCTTAACCCACTGAGCTATACACTTACAAACAAATTAAGGGATTTGAGCAGGCAATGTCACAATTTGCAGGGTTTGACAATTTCTACAGGCAATTCACTAAGGCCTAGTACTATTGCTCCAATTACCCAGCTAACAAAGAAGGAAAAATCTGTTTGTTGAGCGAAAAAGAAGGAGACAGTGTATTCTCTTTTAAAATCAAGGTTTATTTCCTATCCTGATATATCTCCGTCCAGAATTTCCTTATATTATTATTGAAGCTTACATCATGGTTTCTGCATTAGGGGCAATTTTGTCACAAAGAATAGGATACAAGGTGTTATTACATCAATGTGCTTACTCATTGAATGAGTAATTTCTTCTTTCCAGAGAAGAACTACTATATAAGGTGCAAGGAGCTCTTGGATATCATAACAACATTGAAACAATACTTCAAATGCTCACATAATTGTCCTTACTTTTTTTAATTGTTTTAATTTTGGCATCATCTGTTATCACGATTTGTAATGGAAAGGCAGATGACTTATCCAAGGACTACCTACCATCAGAACCAGAGAAGATTATTCTCCCCAATTCTAATTTTTTTTTATTTACATCTATGGATACATTTTTAGAATAGAGTATGGACCTTTAAACATTGTCTATGTTCTGTCTACAGCATGATTATGGGTATTAAAATTAAGTTAGGACACAGGGTTATACAGACAACTCACATAAAGCTAATCCATGTGTTTTGTAAGCTGTCTGGCACTACGGAATTTGTGGTGCCTTACAAATAAACAATGATGATGATGGAGAATGGAATCCTCATAATTTTGGAAACATTATTGTGCAGAACTAAATATTCAGAGTATTTCATACTCAGTCTCATGACCAGACTGACAGCACTTATAAGACAGCAGAACAATTCTTTGGTGCTATATCTGTCATCTACAGGATCTTCTTCCAATGACAGAATTCTCCTATAATAATTTTCAACATGCTTCCACTAAACGGAGGGAGAAGGAGGGAGAAGTGCTTCCACTTCTCCCTCCTCTCCCCTGGTCCCTTTTTCTCCCTTGCATCACTGCCTCCCTTCGTGCCTGTTTTGTCCACCCTCCCTTAAGATGTAAGCTCGCATGAGCAGGGCCCCTCTCCCCTCCTGTCTTCATACCGACTCTTCTGCTCCGCCCTCACTCCATATGTCTGCCCAGAGTTTCCGAAGCATTGGTACTTAGTGTTTATTGTTCTGTGATGTTTTACCCTGTATGGTCTACTGTTCGTATTATGTAAGGCGCTGCGAAAACCCTGTGGCGCCCAACAAATAAATGATAATAATAATAATAATAAACGGAGTCCCCTCCATGCTGACCTCAGGTATCACATGAGCCTCCTCCCTAACAATTCAAGGGAGATTGTGATAACCTGGAAGTGCTTACATCAAGTAAGTTATAAAATAAATTATGGTAGATCCTGCAGATCCCCTACATTTTTTGGCATAGGAGATGAACTATGGTGTTAGAATACAAATTCAAAACTTAATATACCTTATACTAAATTGGGTTAAAGATTAATGGCTCTGTTCAAATTATTGCCACAAGTTAGTTGGGTAACTTTTTTTTCTTAAACTTAACTCCTGAAGACACCAGGGGGAAAATGTATCAAGCTGAGAGTTTTCCGGCGGGTTTGAAAAACCAATCAGATTCTAGCTTTCATTTAGTTAGTACATTCTACAAAATGACAGCTAGAATCTGATTGGTTGCTATAGGCAATGTCGCCACTTTTTAAACCCCCTGGAAAAGCCTCAGCTTCACACATTTACCCCCAAGGTGTAATTCAGTCTTCCATGGTGTCCTGCAGAAACTACATATTCCAAATACCTTCTCATGAATGAATTTGTAGCCACTGGATGATATCCATATTGAGAAGAATTTATTTTAGGAAATCCTGTGCTCAAGAATTTCCCAGAACCAGCTCTAGTAACTTATTTAGTGACATTGGTATAACCTTGGAGATATCTCTTGGGAACAGGATACAATTGTTCATGTTCCATGGTGACTTACTGCATCTTACTAAAGATACTCTTCCAAACATAATCAAACACCACCTGGAGGATGTCACCGAGAACACATAATAACGTTAATATATTTTGTTTTATTTTGACATTTACTACTTCAAACTACCAGTGACAGTCATCTAGCCCGTTAATTCTGATGGCCAGTGCTGCATCACTTGGTCATCATTTTTTTTTACTGTCTGGGTCTATAAATAACCACTTGATGTGCTAAATACTTAAGTATTGTGGCTTTATCCTGTTCTGTTCATCAGTGTGACCTGATCTGTAATCCTGTGCAACAAAACCAACTTATGCCTCATGTCCATCTATCTGAATTGTTCTGCACCAAACCCAGGTTACATGTGACTTCTTTTAGTCTGCATTCCTGTGTACCAGACCTAGATTATGTCTGATGTCCCTTAAGTTGTGTTACTGCACAAGTTTGTCTCTGAAATTTTTCTGGCTGTTGGACTTTTATCTGTTTATAGCATTTTCTAAAAACTTTCAACTTTTTTTATATTCTTGTTTTGCTTTTTGTCACATGAGTGCAGGGTAACCTGTTTATTTTGCACGAATACTGAATTATTCTTCACCTTTCTACTTTTATTAGTTATTAATTAATTGAGCAATTTGCCTTTTTTATTATATAAGCTTGTACCTCTTTTTTTCTTGTACCTCTGCACAAATGTAACAAGGTGGTGTAAAAGACAATCCATATTCAAAGTGACTTTTTTATGCATTTGTGAATTCAGAATAATGCTAAAATACCTTAAGGTGCTGAAATAGACTTACAAAGTCATAAATCTCTTGATGCTGAACTATGTCAGCTGCTAAGAGCAAAGATAAACATGTTTGTATTCAACAATTCTTAATTATTAGCCTTATTAACTAATAACTGTTTTATCACTTTTCACAATGATTAGGAAACTAAAGCTTTCATTTTAGCTGGAAAGAGCACTGGGGAATCTGACTTTTATTATATCCTATTGTAAATTAGATACGTGCACAAAAATAAGTGATTAAAACATTTTGTAAAATAAATATGTTGCTCTCTTATACATGGAACTACATAGTAAACCTACTACATTTCATAACGTGCAGATCATCTGATATGAGAGTATTTAGCTTTATACTTAAACCATTATTTAAATTGATAAGCTATAGGGGATCAATTACAACAAAATGACGAAGGCGGAGCACAAAATCCTCACTTAGGACCTCATTTAGAGTCGGACGCACAGTCCGTTTTAGGAGCATCTAACCAAAAACACTACCACACATGTGCAGAAAGCACCAAATCCACCTGCATCTTGGACGCAATTAACACTTGCAACAGCTTGCCACTCACTACGAGAGAATGGGAGAAACGCGGAATTGTGAAGGCGTGACCATGTAAATACATCCTAGTCGCAGTGAGGCGCAGACGCAACACACGTCAAAACAGGGCTAAAGCTGTGCGTCATGAATTAGGTGGCGCAAGCGTTAGCTAGCTGCAGGAACTGCTCGCAGCTCGATTGGGTATTATGAGTGGGACATAGCTGGGGTTGCTTGCCATTCCTAATACCCTACCAAGCTGCGGCACACTCCCACTCCTAAACTTCTTAAACAGACTTTGCATCCGACTCTAAATGAGGTCCTTAAAGTTCCTCCAAAGTGCAACAAGGTGCCATTTGCAGAAGAGCAGACATTTCCATCAGCCGATGGGAGACGTTAAAAGAGAATGCTTTTCTAAGTATGGTGCAGTGCAAAGATTAATGAAATCAGATAAAGGATTCAGAGGGTGTATTTTTAGTTGTTGTGCGTACGAGTACACTACCATTTATATTGTGCAAAAGTAGTTACATTTTGCCCCAGCCCAAGCTGGCTGAGATTGAATGGTCTATTTCTTAACACCCCCTTGATAACTAGATTTTCTATCTCTGTGATACGCAAATGTAAAATATTTTATAATACACTATTTTTTTTAACAGCAATTTATTAAAAAACATTACCTGGCAGCTTAGCAGTGCTCAGCTTCCCAGTGATACTGGCTGGCAGCGGTAGCAGGAGTCTTACCACTTGTTAAGCCAGTCCTGGGATGCTGTGTGCAGGCTTAAACGGCTCAGGCATGTGAGCTGGAACTGAGCCCGGACTTGGGCTCACAGTTCCAGATTCTACAAAAAAAATGTAAAGTAACATTAAAAATAAAATAATAATAAAAAAAAATTTAATAAATTAAAAATTATTTATTTTTAAAATCATTAATTTAACAATATAGCATTTTTTCCTCTGGGTACCCCCTGCTATCACCATCCTGAAATGCCATTAGCAATCAGAGGAGAGCAACAAAACTTGTACCGCTGCTGTTCTTGGCAAATAGGCTTCCCTTGCAAAGCATGGAGAAGCAAGACAGGAGCCCCCAAGTGATGGCTATCCACCTGCAATAGCAGGCAACAGCCTTTACTGGCTGGAGACTTTGGGAAGTATGGAGAAGTCCTAAATCCTGTTTTTCTCCTTTTTGTAGTATTTAGGGCTTATCTCCCTTTTGTCCTATACTTTTAATGGCACACATTTTTCACCTTTCAGTTACATTTCAGTGGAGAATTGACTGCTATGTGTACTTTGCCCAATGTAAAAAAACAACAGTTTTCAAACACAGAAGTGTTGTACACAACTGTGCGCACATTTTGAATATGTGTAAACACATAAACGAGAGTAGACGTGCATGATGAAATTAGCATGGGCAGACCATTTATTGAACACCAGGGGAAAACCAAGGTGTTTTGCTTAACACGACAAATGTAAAGTCCATCAATTCTGACGTCTTGATACAGATAAAAGCTTGAACATAGAAAAATAAAGTGACATCTGAGTAAGAGAAAAGACATTAGAAGATAAGATAGCTGTCTTTTCTCACCTTGATTACTATAAAGGGAAAGATTACACGTTGGGCCATTTTAAATCTGTCTGAGACAGACAAGCTTCCTCGATGGTATGTCAATCACATACGATTTTCCACTTGGATACATTTTTTTCATTGGGCTCCTTGAGCTTAAAGAATTCTTACAAAGATCATGTAATGAAAATAAAGGCCTAGAAGGACAAATAGGTATCAATCCATGAAGTTCTCATTGTTCGTGTGCTGTAGTCCGTTTAATTCGAGTATTGAGATTATTTTGTCAGAGGAACAAAGCTTAACTTTAACAACTGTAATATATTTTTCTGATATATTTTTTTCAATTCTAGTTTTGGGAGTGATCCCTATTGTCTAATGAAGAGAAATATTATTATATCATAATCAAACTCTCTTCTCTTTGATTATTTCAAATTTATTTGCTTAACTGACTGAATTCATGTGTTGTCCCAATTCACCATATCTATATATATATATATATATATATATATATATATATATATATATAAATGTATATGTATATCTACTATATAAATGCCTAGTGGCGTGTGTGAAAAAAAACAACAAGCTGCAGTGCCACCTGCTGGGCAGAGTTATATACTGACCTATATATTTCTTGAAGGAGAAGTGACAGTTGGGAGTGGTTGGTGGTTGCCGGGGGTGACAGTGGGGAGTTTTTAACACCTTAAGTAGCTTGTCGAAGGATGTGGCGATGAAGATGAAGGATGAG